>NC_142339.1:58996369-59296369 GCF_054954075.1 Amborella trichopoda
AATATTTGCAAAATGAACATTGACTAGCAAAATGGATGGGACTGTTTTTTTTTAACGGAAAATGGATAGGAGTTATATGCGATGAGATCTATGCATAACATATTAAACTTACTCTCTCTCTCTCTTCCCCAAAATTGATTAAAACAATGGGGAAGAGTTAGTTTTATGTGATCCATGCATACCATAAAACTTATTTGTAATATTCAACTCAGCGTTGGATCTCGATGCAATTGATTCTCTCTCTCCATGATTGTTCTTCTTTGAGTGGGTTTGCACATGTATTATGTGATGGCTGAGTTATGTTATTTTCCACAAAACCAATGACTTCTTACTATGTTTAACACCATGAGAAACGAAAATGGAGAGATTAGAGGTGCTGTTTTCTTAGGTCCTGTTTGGCTGTCTCGTTAGTCATAACCAAGTCTTATCTTTAATTATCATTAAGGGATAAGTAAAATTCGCCGTTGGTCATAAATCATAATCAAGCTGATAACATCCAACCTTTTTGGGTTATTAGTTAAACAGTTTTCGTTTTTCTGCTTTATTTCTAAGGCCAAAATAAAACTTGTTAATGGTATTTTTCTGATAAGTAGAGTTCCATTCTTTAACTTAAGTATGCGGTAGTTTTGTTGCTATAGCTAACAAAGGGGACCTCCAAACGAGGCCTTAGTATATTGAGCGCCCATGGAAGGTATTGCCCGGAGAGAGATCTTTTATGGGTGTGACCAAATGCTATAGGAAAGAATTCATCCTATTCTAGAGTTTTGAGTTAGTTTGGACAAATCACTAATTATGAGTAAAAGTAATTTTTAGTAAAATACCTAATGAACGCGTTAACACTTTAGTCAGATGCTTGGTTTCCCAAACTCTACTAATAAGTAGGCCCCATTTTGGACCCAATTTGTGATTACATTCACAATAAAATACCTTAATACTTAATCGAATTTCCAAAATTTTCATGATCATCATTATTCGAGCTTTATCCCGACAACGGAGCAAAAGAAAAAGAAATCGAAATACACACATGCACACACGCATATGATGATCATTAATTTTTCTAGACAAAGACCAGGGCAATGTGCAAGCTCGCCGGGCTACTGGTTGCTGGGAGCTTGTGTCCGACTCCCTCTGCGTTCCTTTCCGGTTCAAACCCACAAATGTGAACCACCATCCTTAACCCCAACCAAAAAACAGGAACCCAAATAAGGATGCTTCTTTTAATTCTAGCCTTTTTTTTGTTCTACTTTTTTGTTTCCTTTAATTTCTATTAAATTATCAAACCTCTTTATAAAGAAGCCAGTGTACTACAACAATCATTTATAACTACAAGTTGAAAAAAAAAAGCAAAAAAGAAATTACCAAACAATCAGCTTGGAACATCAGTAAGATACTATATGGTTTACTATGAAAATGAATCATCTACTAGAACTGAAAAAAAAAAATTATGAGGTACCCATGACTTAACGTTTTCCCCCTGGTTGTCGTGGAGTATGTCTACGGTTGGCCCCGGATACCGGATAATCACAACACTCGATATCCATCCTGCCATTGATCACTTCTTCTCCAATTTCCTCAGTCACCAACTGGTTTTTACAGTCAGAATTTTTGTATAATAAGAGAATATCAATCTGATGAACTCAACAGTCTTTAGTAATTAAAAAGCAGACATGTAAGTGGCACTCGTTCATTTGAAATGTGACAATTTTAATTCACGCTCGGCTGAGTTACTAGGCCTCGGCATCTTGTCAAGGCGAATATAATGTATAGAATCACTTTCATAGAAAGCCCTTCAAAATTATTATTACCATAATGGTAGTGATAAAATAATCGAGTCCTTTAGCAAGTTCTATCTCTTAAGGGGTGCCATTCAAGGGTCGGGGCTTAGGATTGATTGGTTAACGTGTCGATGATTGCAATAGAAGGTCCCAAGTTTGAATCATAGAGCTGGATTACCTAAAAATGTTTCAAATCGAAAAAAGAGAGAAAAAGGGAAAACGAAAAGGAATGATTTCTCTTACTTTTTAACTTAAATGAACAGGGATTAGAGAAATACCTGGTTCGTATCATCTGCAGATTGAAGGTAGTGATTTTCCATCTGCAGGCTCCCTGTTTTCAAATTACACCCAGAAATAGTAAGATGGGAGAAGTTAAATTATTTTTTCTTATGTCAAGTAAAAGAAAACCTGAAAGAAGAAAAATAGGTAAATAACCCAAGGTACAGACAGGAAAGAAAATAAGAGAAGAAATGAAGGAAACTTACTGGTTAGAGGAATAGCTTTAATGGATACCAAAGAGGAAAGACCCAACAAAACAAATATCAAAAGAATCAAAAATTTTTCATTGAAGGTCCCCATCAATAGTAATGGTCACTAGTGAAGCAGCTTTTCACTAGATTTCCATGTACTATTTTGCAGTCCAAGAGTATTAAGGTGTTTATATAGGAAATGCTCTCATTGGAAGCTTCTCTCTCTAAAGCATAAATTATTACCTCCTGGCTGTCATCACAAAGGAAGAAACCAAGTTTCTATCCATTGGATGCAGTTCCACTTGGTGGTGAGTGGATATTGACCTAACTTTACTCAATTTTTGAGAGAGAAGCACAATATTAGTGCATAAACTGAAAACCATAGAGAGCCCTTATCCAAGAAAGGGAACACCACAAAAAATGCCATGATATGATCAAAATAACCCTCTTAAACATAAAAATGCCCTCTAGGATCTGTCACATGTTTGATAGCCAAGGGTCTAAATTTTTTTTTTTCCCTTTTGTGGATGTCTGAAGTGTTGTTTAACAATTCTTCACCAGGGGAAACTATTAGAAACCAAAAGAAATGTATGATGGGTGATTCTAGATTAGTGGAATTAGATTTTAGGGATGGGAAAGGGTAAGAGCCACAAAGTCAAAGGGGCTAAAAAGGGCTTTTGGGGTGGGAGAAAAAAGGAGCCCACCCATTAAGTAAGTGGAGCACTTTGGCCATGATGACCCAAGCATGGCCATAATTCACACATATTATGATCTGATCCACCCCATTCTCAATGGACTTATGGAAGTCCAAGTTTACATTTTTTTTATGACAAGGATCATTATAATATGCTGATGTCTTAAATTTTCAGCAAATAAGGCCCAAAACAAAATTTAGCCATGGATCCTGACCATTCTCCAAGGCATTCCACAAAGTGTAAGAGATTAGAGAACTTCTGTGATTGACACCAAAGAATAGCATTCTGGGTAAGTCGGTGACATATAATGTATAACTAGATTCTACTATGGGTGCGGTTTTCTTAGGGCATTGGTTTTAACCTCACATCCTGGCCTAAAGATGGCGTTTCAGAAGTCTTTGTGATGGCCTACAGTTCTATCTATGCCCTTGACAATGGATTTTGACGCTTCAAAAATAATGTAGGTATGAACTTCATTTTTCGACGAGATTTGAGATGCAGTATTATAAAGTTTTCGGCCCTACAAAATCCTTTCCCTTCTGTTATTAAAGTATGAAGGGTACCTTGGTCATTTTTCAAACATTATTAGGTTGATAACTTGGGAAATCAATTTAGGAAGATTAAAGGCATTGTCTTTTTATCAGTTTTCTCAGCACTAGACAATCCTGATGGTTTTAGGGTGAAATTGCTTTTTGAGTTTAAACCTATTAGCATGTATTCATAAGATTCATTTGGTGGAAATGAAAGTTTGATAGTGTTCATGGTCAAGAAAGCATTATTTCCCCACGTAGAAAATGGAAGATATTGGTTACCTACTTTACCTTCAGTTGATTGAGATAAGTCATAAGAAGCAAAATTCATAATTCAATTTTTTTAAATCTGGCTATTGGGATTGGGGATCACGGATCTGAATTTTATTGTTTTTGTATTTTTCACCTATTCGGCTGATCCAAATTGATATAGTGGGTGGGCAATCCAAAACCTGATTTCGGGTTCTAAAACATTGGTCGATATAATTTGTCAAGAAAAGCCAGAAAATGCTCACAAATTTTTCGATAAAAACTTATTTCCACATAACTCCCTTCTTGAAGGTCTTGTTGGAAAATTGCATCTTAGTAATCTACCAGAAAGAGACCATAGTGACTCTTTTTTTGTTTCGACTTGTGTCTAAGAATTCAGAATACAAGAGAAAAACTACAAGAATCCAAGACTTCGAAGGGGCTTCAGGAGGTGTTTTCAGTGAATCCGCAGATTCATACATCTGCCTCAGTTTTCACGGTTTTATGGATCCAAACCCCTCAAATCACTGCAAATCCATTGTAATGATCAATGCAGATCCAAAATACAAGGTTTCTAGAATTCATTTCTCCCTCCATAAATTTGAATCCAAAAATAATGTAGATCGAATGATATGAAATCATCTATCTATTCATATGGTGGTCAAGATGGAGGACATGCAAAATTTTGGATCCAAAATTCACCTCCAAAATGAATTTTGGGAGGGTGGACTAGATGTGTACCTAGAGGCACCTACATCCTCCCCATATTCAAATTAAAGGTGGGATAGTGTAGGATATATTCATAACAAAACATGTAGCATGTAATGATATTACCCAAGCAGCATATGCATCAATTGAGTCTCTTGGTACTATCTTTTTTGCAAAAAGTTTTTTTAAAAAAAAAGCTCCTAACTTGTCACTTCCATCTCAACAAATACTCATGTAGGGCTTAGAAAGTACCCGGTTTGGATCCCAAATTTCATATCCTATTTGGATTCGGCTTAGGATCCGAAATTTGGATCAGATCCAGATTGAATCATAGTTTTATCTATATATATATATCTATATATAGATATATGGTGTGGTTTCTATAAGGTTACAACCTTAAACAATCCAATTAAGACTCACCTCCAAATTTTATTATAACATATAATTTTGGTGTAAAAAATTATTAGGATTATCTGAAAATCTATTTTCATATCTAATTATAAAATTTTAAACTCAAAAAATGGTTAAAATCAAGTAGATCTATAAATATATAAAAATCTTGAAAATAGACGGTCTAGATAATATGTTGCAAGATGCACTATTTTTTGGACCCAAAATACTTTTTTTTTCATATTCATACATCTCGATGGCAAAATGATCGATTAGAAGGTTTTTCAACATTAAAACAAGGGAAAATTTCGTACATATCCCTAATTCCCCATCTTATCTCACGGTAGACCCTCCTTCTATTTTTCTTTTAAGTATCATAAAAAAACCTCAAGTATTTCAAGATACCCTCTCATCTCTTCTCTCCCACGTTTATTTTTGGCAATAAAAACTAGCCCCAACAAATTGTTTTATTCTATCTCAATCCAAAAGCTTTTTTAGCCCTATTTTGCACTTTTTGTAAACTCTCTCTCAGTCTCGTGCACACACGTGCACATACACAATTTAAACACAATTGAATTATTGTTTTTTTATTTTTGCAAAAATCAATACAGAATTGAAAAGTGTAAAATAGGGTTAAAAAACCTTTTGGATTGAGATGGAATAAAATAATATGTTGGAGGTAGTTTTTGTAGCCAAAAGTGAATAAACTTGGGAGAGAAGAGATGAGGGGGTATGGTGAAATACTTGAAGGTTTTTTAATGCCACTTGAAAGAAAAATAGGAATGTCTACCGTGAAATAAGATGGAGAATTAAGGGTCTGTACGAAATTTTCCCTTAAAACAACTTTATTCAATGGATTTTTGACGTGCATCTGTAATTCTATATTTTAAGGTTGCAACCTTATATAAACTTTATATATATATATATATATATATATATATATATATATATATATATATATATATATATATATTATTTGACTTTTACAAGACCTAATCCGGATCCCATGTATAGATTTTTGGATTCTGATCTAGATCCCCTGTATACTTCTTGGATCTGGGTGGATTCTGACCCGATCCGAAAAATTCTCAGTCCCATATGTAGCGTTTTAAATGATATTTTGGGCCAAAAAGCGAAAGTACGGTGAATTATATTAAAAGGAAAAAGTTTATATAGAGTCGAGGCTCTCAACACTCAAATTAGAGCCAACCTCAAAAATTTCACTAAAAGAGGTCTTTTTGATGCCCAAATATCCTCAAATTGATCCTTCTCAACATCAAGATGCATCTTGTAACACGTTTTTTTACCATCAATTTTTAAGACTTGCATGTTTTTACAGATCTGCTCAATTTCCACTATTTTTTAAACTTTAAAGTTCATAATTAAAGATGAAAATATATTTTAAGGCTATCACTAAGATTTTCAGTATTGAAACCATATTTCTCGATACTATTTGAAGGTGCACTTTACTTTGATTATTTAGAGCCTCAGCTCTGTACAAACCGCACCCAAAAGAAAAAGAAAAAAAAATACTATTGCTTTCTCCTCCTATAAAGAATCGCTTAAACACGGGGAACATGGATTTCATGTTGGGTCTACCGTGGATTCAATGATGTAATAATCCGATCTTATGTTTTGTACTTTTTTCTTTTCTTTTCTTTTTTTCTATTGTGGGGGATTTTATTACATGCAAGAAGACAACGGATGCTTCCTATCTTGATGACTTGCTCTTCAAGGATCCATGCCAATTACATGAAGTTGCAAAGTCCATCGACGTCAAATTTATTAGTTACCTTTGGCATACGCTAATGTTCAAGTTATCACCCCTTTTGGAATGATCACCTCGGGCCGAATACTCGGCCTTGGCCCGAGTTGAGTAACTTGTTTAGAGTTGGGCCGAGTTTTGGCAAGGTCAAAAAGTACTAAAAGAATTAAAAAATATGTACAAAAAAAGTGAAAAAATATGTTTCAAGTAAAATTAAACAAAATATATTTAAATGGGTTTAAAAAAGTAGGGAAAAATAAAACTTGGAATAATCAATTTGGGACCAAAGGTATTATAGAAATAATTTAAAAAGAAAGAAAAATATAAAAATAATTATTCATGACAATAAAACTTTCCAATCATTGCTAAAATGATAGAAAATATATAAAAACATATTAGAAAGAATTTTTTATTTTTTTGGATCTTTATAATTTTTAAATTTTTTTGAATTTTTTTTTAAGATCCTCGAGTTAGACAACCAACTTGGAGATACTCTAAGCTTGCTAGGGTGGCGAGCCTGAGTTACTCAAGTGAGTCCGAGCTCACTCGCACGAGTAATCACACAATAGTGTTTGCTACCTACAAACAAAGGGTTAGACAGTGGTCATCAATCATGGGTTTTTTATACTTTTTTGCTGTGCTTTTCTTTTTTTTCTCTTTCTTTAGAATGAAAACGAAGAGCAGGAAGGCATCCGCACCCCTTAACCACCATGCCCCACCCCTATTCAAAGTTTGAGAAACCTACCTAGTTGGTTGTCTAGTTTCCTCATGGATGAGGGACCTTTTCTCACCAGAAGCAGACAACAGTTACAGAAGGTCGCATTTGACATCACACTTCAAACCATGTGCCAGATTAAGTTCCTTTGCCTATAGAAGTACGTTTCAGTGAAGATATCAATGCATTAGTCTTGCTTTTGAAAAGTTTGTATAACCAAGTGCATCAAACCACCGGAGTAAGTTGTGGGTAATACACAAGGAGGCGGCTAGCATGCCGCCAGCTAGAAATTCGCGCTTGGTAATAAATATATTTTTAAAATATAATGTAATATTAATCTTTAGATTATAACATGGAGATTATGAGTATGAAAAAATAAATAATTTTTTAAAATTTAAAATAATATTTGTATTAAAAAAACATTTAGACCGTTAATTACAATTATTTTTAGATTGACCACCTATTTACATCCATCTTTAAGATAAATGTTTTATACCTCTGGACCACATATTGTAGAAACGCGGTCCAATGCGAATGAAACAAGTGTTCAATATATGATAGGAAAAGTATATAAAGAAATCATTTACTTTTGATTAGGGGTGTAAACAGGTTGGGTTGGATATGGTCCAAGTGATTTGGACCGAAACTTGAGTTGGACCTAGGTCTAATCCAAGTCATTTAAACTCAGACCCAATCTCGATTGGGGTTGAAAAACTAAAAAAATTTACAAACTATTTTTATATATTTTCTATATATGTATTTTGTATTTTTTTATATATCGTATTACTCCTGACCCGACCCAACCCTATAAGGTCTATATTGGACCTGGACCCGGTTCGGGTCGATCCGCCAACCCCTACTTTTGATACAAGTAGGTCGCACTCATTCTTGTATGTCAGATATCAAATCAGATACAGCGAGTTCTTAGATAATAGCAGACGCGTTGCAAGAATTGGACGGGAACTTTTGAGTAATTAGTGATGTTGTGAAGATGAGGAAAAATATCCTTAGTTTCGTGATTGCTTTTTTTTCTTGAATTCTGACTTTTTTTGGATTGCTTTAAGTTTACAGAAACTTACATAGCAAGTATTCAGTTTTTGGGAAGGTTTAGGAGGTAGAAGGTAGGGAAAATGGGCGGAAACTGCATGGAGGTCTATGATATTTATATCGATACTTCATTGTTAAGCCAAGTTAAGGAGTGGATACTTATAAAGTAAATAAAAATGGGTCATAATTTTATAGACTGTAGGGCACATTCCTCAATTTAGGGAAAGAGAAAGCGAGAGACTAAAATTTATATGTTGAAAGGTAGAGAAAAAGAGATCTCCACCATTTCTTTTTTTTTTTTTTTTTTTGCTATTTGTCAAAAAAAAAGTAGAGAATTTAAAAAGAGAGAGATTGTTTCCATATCTTATTCAAAAAAAGAAGAATTTCTTTACCCAACCCTTTCCTAAAATTTGTGAGTGAAAAGCAGAAAAAAGAGAATCTCCACCCTTTCTTAATATTTTGTATGTGAAGGGTATAGAAAGAGCGAAGTTTTGGAAATGCTTCGACTCTAGAAGGGGATTCTCTCAACATTATTAATGGGTGCTCTTATGTTTCCAAACCTCCCTGGCAACTTAGATCATTATGGTCACAAATCGTGGATTATTTATCTTCTACAGTGCTATCCTTCCAACATGTCTACAAGGAGGTTAATTCGATTGCTGACGAATTGGTCAATAAACGGGTGAAATTTGATGCTATAGTTATTTCTTCTGTTTTGTTTTGACCAATGTACGTCGTTTTACCATTTGCAAAAGTTAAGTACTCTCATAAATAAAAAAAGAGGAGAGATGTTATGAAGAGAGAGGCTAGAGAAATTACAGAGAGAGATTATTTTCATATCTTAATTTGAAAAACATGAGATTTTTTTCCCTTTTTATTGTCCAAACTTCTTAAAATGGTACCTATACCCAACTAAAATTCAAGAGAGAGAAAGATATGGATACATATTTAAGATTGTTTGTGTGAAGACTAGAGATTTTAAAAAGAGAGAGAAGTAGAGATTTTAGGGAGAGAGTGAAAGATTGTTTCCATAAATAGGAGATTTTTTCCCTTAATTTTTTCTTCAAAATTCTTAAAATGGGTACATATCCCTAACTCAAATTCAAGAAAGAGAAAGATATACATACATATATAAGATTGTTTCCATAACTAGGGGATTCTCCATTTGAGAACATGATAGCCACTTGCTCATATAAACTATCTTAGCTTCTACCTATCTTTTATTATGTTTCTCTCTTTTTACTCCATATGTCTTCCATACTCTCAATCAAACGATTCATTAGTTTTAATGTGATTCTTTACTATACTTTTATGGCATGAGATGTTTTAGTTATGGATTGAAGCAAGTGAGCATCTATATTTACAAAAATGTAAAAACTTTTTAGATTGAATTTGTTTCAATAATTGGCTGAATTTTAGAAGATTTATTGTGATTCCCCAACATAGATGTCTAACAAAACATGGTTATCAAACTTGCTTAAAATCTAGGAACTGTGGTATTCAAAGGTAACTGCTCTAAATTTTTAGGCTCCATTTGCAAGTAGCACCTATTCAATATTAAGTAGCATCCATTCTTGGTGTTAAGAAATGAATGGTGGAAAAGTATATTTTATTTTGGGATTGTATACAATAAAACCATTACCGTTGATATAAGGTGGTCAATGTTAGCGTATGGATATCTTGTTAATACATATCAATACGGATGTGTATCTGTATGGGTATATATCTCTTAATTAGGTGTCTCTTGATTATGATAAGATTAGCTAGTAATTATTCATAACTGTTGGTATTTATCTTTAATTGTTACTGGCCGTAGATTTATACATATCTTTAATTGTTACTGGCCGTAGATTTATACAGGGTCTAGTATATTCTTGATTATTCAATCAATAAAGAGAGAGTTCTTTGTAATATTCTGAGTTTCTAATATTTATACAAATAATGTTCGAGTTATTTTAATTTTTTATTATTATTTAGTTTATCTCTTCAAGAATAGGAGAGGAGGTGCACATGAATTTGTGTGTGACTGATATTTATGGATTGGGTTAGTTAGTTTATTAATGCAAATTGATGCAAGGAAATAATAACACCAAAAAAATAAAAATAAAAAGTTGCCATAATATACCCCCCCTCAAAGTCGTCAAGGGAATCCACCCCAAGGTTGAGAGAATATACCATCTCTCTCAAGATCTACAAGGGAATCCACCCCAAAATAATTTTTATTAACTCATCCACCCTTTTACAATGAAATAGACTTAAAAAAAAAAAAAATCGGAAGATAAACAACTGAATTTTCTATTTTATCTCCTTTAACCTATTTTATCTCCCTTAACCTATTTTCTCTCATCATTATCTTTCTCTATTAAATTCACGTGCTCTCTAAACCATCACATACCAAAAAAATATTTCTCTCTTAACCTATGTTTTATCCAAAATATTCCCAAGTTGAAAAGATAAACCCCCTAGATTTAACCTTATTCTATTTATATTTCTTATTCCTAAACTAACTAATCCAATCCATAAATATCAACTCACACACAAACTAAATGCCCACAAATATCGCTGTGCACATCCTCTTCCTCTCCTATTCCTAAAGAGATAAACTAAAGAATAAAAAAAAAAAAACCCTAATATTATTTGCATCATTCTCCTTGGGTTGGGATAAGCTCGACCTCGAACATCATCTCCCTGGGTTGGGATAAGCTCGACCTCGAACTTAAAAATTGGTGATGAAGTCCCACCATGAGTCTTGATACCTTTTCTTCAAGATTGATGTCTGCAACTGTGTTTCAAGAGTAATTGTTGAATACAAACTTGGGCTGATTATTCCTTACGTGGAATGGGTCCAGCTCCAAAAAAACACCAAGTTCAATTGATGAACACGTTTAATCATGAAATTTTGGAAGATCGATTTTAATGTCAAATTTTTGTGGTCGTTCCATAGGACATGGCAGATCTGGCTTCTCTATAGAAGCCGACGGATCTGGCTTGTAAATTTCTTTAGTATGCTTGAAATCAACACCCTGGATTTGTCGTGGAATTACTGATGTAAGATTAATGTGGTTGTGAGTGTTCTCCAACCGCTGCAACATTTGATTCATCTCACATACTTTAGTTCGAAAATCTTCAAAGGCCTTAGTAAAATTTTCTACCCAACGATAATCCATAACAAGAGTAAGATTTCTACCCAACGATAATCCATAACAGGAGTAGGATTAGCTTGATTGTTTAAATCTTGCTAGCTTGATTGCTTAAATCTAACTTGCTCTGTCTGGATCTGACTTGCTCTGATACCAATTAATGCAAATTGATGCAAATAAATAATAACATCACAAAAATAAAAGGAAAAGGTTGAGAGAATATACCCTCCCTCAAGGTCGGCAAGGGAATACACCCCAAGGTTGAGAGAATATACCATCTCTCAAGATAATCCACCCCAAAATAATCTCTTTAATAGACCAAATTTTATTAACTCATCCACCTTTTTACAATGAAAGAAAACGTCCCTTTAAATATAATGAAAAAAAAAAAAAAAAAAAAAATAAACAATTAACTTTCCTATTTTATCTCCCGTAACCTATTTCTCTCATCCTTATCTTTTTTCTCTTAAATTCACGTGCTCTCTTGACCATCACGTACCAAAAGATATCTTCTCTCTTAGCCTACATTGTATCCAAACGTTCTAAAGTTGAAAAGATAAACCCTCTAGATTTAACTTTATCCTAATTATATTCCTAAACTAACTAACCCAATCTATAAATATCAACTCACACATAAACTCAATGCTCACAAATATCCCTGTGGACCTCCTCTCCTATTTATGAAGAGATAAACTAAATAATAATAATAAATTAAAATAACCATAATATTATTTACATCAAATATGGTATCATAGCGACAGGCTCGTCAACCTCAAGATCTGAGCTCGCACCTCATATTTGAGCTTGCATCATGCTATCAACTCTCTAAACGTAAAGTCTCTCTCTCCTAATCTAGTTTTCGCTATATGTTTCTTCATGTGTTTTTGGCTCTCCTAAGTAATCTAGTTTTCTCTCTCTATGTTTCTTCATGTGTTTTTGGCTACAACCCTACGCCATTGACTGGCTTTGATACAACGAACAACCTCGATCTCTTCATTTTGTTTCTGAAAATTTCATTATCCTTTGCCTTTATCGTTTGCTCGAATTCATGCCCACCATATTACACAAATTGATTACACCCTCTCTCTCTCTACCCGCATCCAACCATGGCTCTTTCGCTCTCTACTTGTTACTCCATTTTCAAACCCCCACACCATGCCATTGCCGCCCAACCTGTGCTCCTCCCTCCCTCTACCCATCCAAGCATAGCTCTTTCTCTCTCTATAAATCTAACCATGGATTTTTCTCTCTCTACCTATTCTATTGTTTCTTTCAATACATCTTACCTTTCCATTTTACCCCTTTCCATTGTCAGTCTTTCCAAAACATACTCTCTCTCTAAAAAAACTTTTTCTCTTTATGCATAACCCCAATCTCTCTCTCTCTTGATGTCCACCGCGGTTAAGTTTGTTTCACTTTTGTTTATGTTCTAACCTATTAATCCATGATATCTTCTCTCTCTTATCATAACATTTTTGCCTTAGCCATGGACCATCTGTATTTTAACCACTTTAATCGCCCCTTTGACATCACCTACCTCTCTTTAAAATTATTTTAGGTTGCATTAAACGAATTAGATTGAAGTCCCAACCAACCACCATAGGAAAGGAGAAAGACTGACAAACTGTATTCAAATAAAAAAAAAATATTTCTTTTAAAGACAAAACCAAAAGACAAAGCCGAAGGTCCATAAACATTCACAAAACCACACTTTGAAACTACTTTTGAACCGCTAAAACCAACCAACAAAAAATCCCTTTTAACAATCTCAATACTCTGAAGCACCGTAGGATCCTAAAGAACCCACGGCACACCAAAAGCACCACGAGCATCCAACCCAAAAAAATTATAGAGTGGGAGTTTAGTTTCTTGCACAACCAAAAGCACAACACAGGTCTAAACTTTGAAACTAAAAATAACATATCCCTTTTCCTTATGCAGTTGCCCAGACTCATTACATTCTATTCCATGAAAGGAAATTCATTAAAAAGAAGAAAGAGGAGGGTTTGAAGAAGAACGTGGTCCGTCAAGACCGTGACCAGGAAAGTGATCCTCGAAAAGCACCGCATCAGTCCTCTCATTATCACTGGAGGAAAAAGAAGACATAGAGTCCACCTCCACCACAGCAGGGTCGCGGAAAACAATCGCAGCAACGGGAGGGGCTCCTTTGATAACACCACGTGCTTACAGTCTAGCGGAAGATCGAGTGCCCAACATAACTGACTTGTTCTTCTTACCACTGTTTGGAACTTTTGCCGGGGATTTAGGCCACCAAAGTTGTGGCTCTTCGTCTCGCCTGAATCTCCTCCATCACCACGCTTAAGGGTACATCATCCATACCCATATACTCTATCCACCAGGGGATCGCTGAATAATGCGGCACCTTATCAGAGCAGGGGCCAGTAAGGAGCAATGGTGGATTCAAAACCTCAGGGACGACATCCAAAGGGATAGCCGACGGTGACTCTGAGAGAGCCAAGTCCCCATCTTCGACCCTATCCCTAGGATCATCCACCCCAACAGCAGCGTCAGCATTCGCAAATGGTTCGTCTGCCAGAAGCATGGGGTTCACAGGGCCTCATCATCTTCAACAATCACCAGAGCAACGGGATTGATCAGGAGCGGATCAAAACGAGACCTTGATCTCCTCCCCAAACCTCTGACTGTAGCACGGTAGTGAGGAAGAGGGTAGATCTTGAGTTTACACAGAATTGCCAAGACAACAATGCCCATGGCCATGCCCATGCGAGCAGATGAGGCACTTTTCCCACGAGAAATTTCCGGTGCACCTGCCGGACCATCCATATAAGATACGGAGACACCAAAGTTGTCCCCATGATGCTCCTGCCGGTTATCCATAGAACGATGTGGCAACCGGAGCACATCCATCGGAATTACAAACGGTTCCGAAATACCATTCGGAAACCTGCCTTTCAGTATCCACCGTTTCCTAATCTTGGGAGTTACTGTTTTTCGAAATTTGATTCTGCTTACGTCCTGGCACCTTCAGAGAAGAATTACCGAAAAAAAATTTTCCGGTCTACTTTCTGGAGAAGTCTCTAAGCCCTTTCAAGCAGCCCACTTCTGTCCTTGTCACACCAGGAAGTTTCGGGGGATGAAAATCCCCATCATCAGAATTCTGGACCTCAAAGAACTCTCTTCCTTAATACATAAAATAATCTTCTCATGAAAACTCACCCCAGAAACTTTTCATTTTTTCCCCGGCCTCGAAGGTGCACCTTCTGGGGTTACTAAATTATTCATATTTCCAACATAACAAAATAAATAAAATGGATCTATCAAAGAAGCACAAGTATTCTTTTTTCTTTTATAAGTTTGCCCTCTTGGATAAGGAAAAAAAAAAAAAGGAAGGATGGATGAGGTTTTGGCAATCCCATGGTTTTGCTAAATTTGGTGAGCCTGTATTTCAAAACCCCATTGAGAGAACCATATTCAGCGCTATAAAATCTTGTATGGCCCGTAAGTCCATTTTGCTCCTGGCCGTAGAATTTGATGCTCTAAAATAATACAATTCTAAAGGATTTGTGAACAATTGCTATTGGTGATCCAAAAAAAGTGTTGTAAGATAGATTTTATTTTATTAATTGTAATCTTTCTTTTCATTCTTTCCATATGATAATCAAGGTAGAGATGAGAAATTTGCAACTGTTCTCACACCAACTACATTTTCCGAGATTTCAGGTGCATCAGCATGAAGTTTACAGATACTTTTTCCATCAAGCTAACCGTTTGCAGATACTTTTTCCAACAAGTAGGCAACCGGTTGCATTGAAATCACCGCTCAAAAAAAAAGTGCATAGAGCCGAGTGAAAAGATTTGCTGCTCTTGTTAGAGCATACTGTGTATATGCTCCCTCAATTAAATCTCATAGTAGGAATACTTTTTGGACCTCAAATTTTGTATGGAACCTCTAGAACCTAATAACCACCATCAAAATAAATGAATAATAAAAGAACTACGCAATGCTTATAGGTGAAAATGAATCGTAATTTCAACTATGCTAATTACCGTCCAAAGTTCATCACATGGTCACAGTTATCCGATGGCAGTGTTTAAAAAAACGTCGAGTCAAACCGGACTCTCCCGGTTCGACTCGGGAATCGCCATGGACGGATCGAATCGCCATGATTGTAGAGAACTGGACGATTTTGTACAGTGACTTGCCGACTCGCTGTACGGAATCGGGGGGGGGCGAGTCCCGTCCGGTTTTTTTTTTTTTTTTTTTTTTTTTTTTTTTTTTTTTTTTTTTTTTTTTTTTTTTGTGTGTGTGTGTGTGTAATCCATGATAGATTTTTTTGTAATACTTGATCGATTTTTTTGTAATCCATGATCGAATTGTTTTTTTTTTTTTTGTAATCCATGATTGAATTTTTTGTTTTTTTTTTTTTTTGTAACCCATGATAGAATTTTTTGTAATCCATGATCGAATTTTTTGTTTTTTTTGTAACCCATGATAGAATTTTTTGTAATCCATGATCGAATGTTTTGTAATACATGATCGAAATGTTTGTTTTTTTTTTGTAATCCATGATCGAAATGTTTGTTTTTTTTTGTAATCCATGATCGAAATGTTTGTTTTTTTTTTTGTAATCCACGAACGAATTTTTTGCTTTTTGCTTTTTTTGTAACCCATGATAGAGTTTTTTGTAATCCATGATTGAATTTTTTGTAATCCATGTTCGAATTGTTTTTTTCTTTTTTTGTAATCCACGATTGAATTTTTTGTTTTTTTTTGTTTGTTTTTTTTTGTAATCCATGATCGAATTTTATGTAATCCATGATCGAATTTTATGTAACCCATGATCGAATTTTATGTAATCCATGATCGAATTTTTTGTAATCCATGATTGAATTTTTTGAAAATTTGTGATTTTTTTTTTTTAATCCATGATCGAATTTTTTTTTGTAATCCATGATAGAATTTTTTGAAAATTTGTGATTTTTTTTTTTTTAATCCATGATCGAATTTCTTTTTGTAATCCATGATAGAATTTTTTGAAAATTTGTGATTTTTTTTATTTAATCCATGATCGATTTTTTTGAAAATTTGTTATTTTTTTTTTTAATCCATATTATTCAAAGAGAAAATGGGAGAGATGATGATTCTGAGGCCACCCTATCCCAGCCATATTATTCACATATCGAGTCCCAACAGCAACAGTGTAGAGATGAGCACGACAGTGCAGGTGAGCATGAAGGATGGACAATCTTCGAAGATTTTAGATTGGAAACACAACAAAACACTAACACTCATGGATTTGAGAATAGTCAGACGCCTGCTAATATCGATGATTCGTTTTTAGATCGAATCAATGAATTGTTAAACGAATTCAATCAATGGCACCAGCGTGACCAAGAAGAACAATAACGTCGTCTATCATTTTATTTTTAGATCATATGTTACTAATTTTATGCTTTATTGTAGTCCATGTATATTGATATACTTATTCCATGATAATTATATATTTATCCTTTTGTGTGATGTAAATTAAATGCTGAATGGCGGTTCATGCAGGGAAAGAACATATCAATATTCGCATACTCATTCAAAAATATGAAAATTCTTAATGGAGTACCCTCATTTCTTATTGAATTCCTAAAAAATAATATTTATAATGAATTTTAATAATTTTTTCAGATTTTTTTAAGCTTTATTCTGACCGATTCACCCAATTCCTGATCCGGATCGCCGATTCGCCAATCCGGATCGATTTTTTAGAAACCCGATACTGGTTACCGATCCGTTTTTTAAACCATTGCTTTTAACTATCAAATATCAAATCCAATAGTTTGAAATGTGGCACATAGGTTAAGAACTTTTGAATATTGAGTTTGATAAATGGCACATTACCGGCCACAATTTCAAATCCTATAGCCAAGAGTAATTGTAACATCCTTCTACCAAAGATCCGGCCACAATTTCAAATCCTATAGCCAAGAGTAATTGTAACATCCTTCTACCAAAGATCTATGCTCTTACCGTGCGTTTTTTCCCTTTGATATATGCTTTCGAAAATCAATATAAAAATATTTTAGTGGTCAAATAAATTAAACTTGCTTTGCGTGTTCATATTTATACTTTATGGATAACCAACTTCTCCACACATTATTAAAACCAACTAAACGAAGACAATGGACATTGGAAAGGAAGGAAAATATAATATGTTTATTTGAATAAGCAGTACCTTTTTCGTCTTCATGTGAAATTCTATATTCACAAAAAGGACACGCGTGTGTTTCATAAAATATAGTGACAAATATATTTTCCTTTAGAAAACTTACAATACAATGAAAATTAAGATACGTCATGTATACCATGAGGCTATTTACTTTTAACACAAAACACGAGGAGGTCATAATCATTGGTGTCCATTAGATTTTAAATAAGGTGATTACGAATGTGCTACCAACTCGAATCAAAAGTTAAAAAAAAAAATTTAAACTTCGTGACACACTTTAAAACATCCAATTTTATATCTAGTGGTTACAAATAATTGTAATTTTTTTGTAATAAAGATAAATGGTCTTATAGTAAGCAATCCCTTAAGATAAAAAGATAGACAATAATTTCCTTATTAACATCTTAAGATTTGATTCATCTTTAGTGTAATAAAGGAAGGAAAAATTTTATACGGAACCAAGGCTCTAAACATTCACATTAGATCCCACCTCAAAAATTTTATTAGAAGAGGTTGTTTTGATGCTCAAATATTCTGAAATTGATCATCTTAACATCAAGATGCATGGACATGAAAAATAAATAAATTTCAAGTTTTAGAAATCGTACATCTTGTAATGCATTTTTGGACTATCAATTTTCAAGATTTTCAGGTTTCAATAGATCTGCTTGATCTATACTATTTTCAAAACTTTAAATTTTATAATTAAAAATGGAAATATATTTTAACCCTATCACAAAGATTTTCAGTATCGAAACCATATTTCTCAACACTATTTGAAGGTGCATTTTACTTTGATTGTTTAGAGCCTCGGCTCTATACGAGCCGTACCCATCAATTATAAATAAGTTTTCTTAATAAGATGTATGTTTCGTGTTTCTAGAATTAAAGTCATGAGAATCACAAGATATATGTTTTCAAGCTTTTGAAACTTATAAAATTAAAACTGTTTTTTCATAATTTGCTACTTTGTTCTTTAGGATTTTTGCGAAATTATGACATTGCAAAAATCCTAATATTCAAAGTTATCACCATGAAATATGCATTGTGCCTTGATTATGTTATCTAGATATGGACACAGATCACATTTACGTATCAGATTCAGTAGCCTAAAATCAAGTCATGGAAAGACACATCTATATTATTGTTATTATAAAATAAAATATGAATTTCAGTGTTTATTATTAGTAATTCGTATTTTATTACAATCTAGTTTGGTTGGCATAAAATGATAGTTTATTAATGAATATACAATAAATAGTTTATATTGTCGCATTTAAATCCGAAAATGAGTTCAATTGTTTTGGGTTCAAAAACTAACCTTGTCCTCTAATATGGACTAGATCAGAGGGTCCAACTGTTCAGACTCATATCACCAACCGATGGCTTGGCCAGTTTGGTCTACAGCAATAACTAAGTATCATAAATAATCATTCAAAATCGATGTTTGATTAATTTTGACAAGTAAAACTAGCCATATTAGACCGACTGAAGTTGGTAAAGAACATTCGGCAAATCTTTTTTAAATACATTTATATTTTTAAGTCACTATTCTTCTGCTTTCTATGTTTTTTAAAAAAAATCTACTTCAACCATTACTAGCGTTAATTGAACTATGCCCTTAACTAGTTCAGCGGTCAGCCCAATTATGATAACAGTTCTATAATACTTCTTTAATTTAATTTACTCTACATGCGGTGCCATATCAAACTATTATTATATTTCTTGCGATTATATTGCATAGATGCAAAATAAATATATTCTTCTTCTTTTCTTTACTATATTGGCAAAAAAATAAAAAATAAATTGATTTTTTTAATGTGTATGGCTTGTATAATGTTACAATATTAAATAATCAAATTAAGGCACACCTTCAAATTTTATCATAAATATAATTTTGAAAAAATTTCTTAGAATGGCTTGATAATCTATTTTCATCTTTAATTATAAAATTTCAAACTCCAAAAATAGTTCAAATCAAGTATCTATAGACACTTGAAAATCTTGAAAAGTGGCGGTCTAGATAATCTATACACTATTTTTGGGATTCAAAAATCTTTTTTTCAGTTTATATTCATACATCTTGATGTTTAGATGATCAATTAGAAGGTTTTCTAACAACAAAACAACCTTTATAATGGACTTTTGAAGTTCACTTTAATTCTACAATTTTAAGGTTGCAACCTTATATAAACTTTTTTCCTTTTTTAACAATTAATTCTATTTTATTTCTCATAATAATCAAGTGGTGTGACTGTGTGTTGTTCGACATACGTAATGGATGCAACCTTGAAATCATCTATGACACATCACAAACTAACTTAACTAATTTGAGAAAACAAAAGTTAAACAGATAAAAATAAAAATAAAATTAAAATATATAAAATAAAATATAATACTCCGCACATTTCTAGAACTTTCGATCGGCAAGAAGATACCATATTGGATTCAAATTTCTAAGGGAAAAGTTTATATAGAGCCGAGGCTCTAAACAATCAAATTTGAGCCTACCTCAAAAATTTCAATTAGAAGAAGTTGTTTTGATGCTCAGATATCTTCAAATTGATCATCTCGACATCAAGATGCATGGATTAGAGAAAAAAATGGATTTCGAGTTTTGCAAATAGTGTAGTTTATAACGTATTTTTGGACCGTCAATTTTCAAGTTTTCATAGATCTGTCGATCTACACTATTTTTGAAGCTTTGAACTTTATAAATAAATATGAAAATATATTTAAAGGCTATCACTAAGATTTCTAGTATTGAAACCACATTTCTTGATACTATTTGAAGATAGTCTCTAAGTTGATTGTTTAGAGCCTAGGCTTTATGTAAACCGCACCCAATTTCTAACAAGACTAACTCACCCAATAACTTTTTTATTCCATGAAGATAAGGACTCAATTTTTTTATGAACACCCCTCCTTTTTGCTCTTAAAGGCACACTCACTAAATAATTGACCATATTTTTAAGACAAAAAAAATCTTAGCCGTCCACATGTGACAAAACTAGTGAAAAGAAACCATGTGGTCCCTAATCTCACCGTTCTCTTGACTTTTCCCAAGGTAAATACTAATAAAAAGAGAGTTGGTATTGCCTCGACAGCATGTGGATGCTTAAAAGGTGCATCTAACGATTCAGATTGCAAAATTATCAATGCATCTCGTTTTTTTTATTTAAAAAAATTATCAATGCATCTCGTTTTTTGGTTTTAGGTTTATTTTTATAAGTAAGGTTGAATAAAATTAATAAGAATATTTTGAATAAAAATATTGTGCAAAATAAACTTAGAGGCATTTTGGTATTTTATTTAAAATATTTTTTACTTATTTTTATTTAATTATATTTATAAAAATACATCTACAGACAAAAATTCAGATAAGTGTCTCAACCAATGGTTTAAAAACCGGATCGGTGACCCGGATCGGGCTTTTCAAAAACCGATCCGGATCGGCGAATCGGCGATCCGGATCGGCGAATCGGCGGTCCGGATCGGAATCGGGTGAATCGGTCAGAATAAAGCTTCAAAAAAATCCGAAAAAATTATTAAAATTCATTATAAATATTGTTTTTTAGGAATTCAATAAAAAATGAGGGTACTCCATTAAGAATTTTCATGTTTTTGGATGAATATGCGAATATTGATATGTCCTATGTTTGGCAATTTTTTTACCTTTGCTAGCATTAAGAATTGCCACCATCTGTTTTTTTACATTACTAGGGACACTAGTGCATGCAGAAACTTCTCCCTTAACCCCTGCCAAGTGTTGCTTGAACCTATGTACCCCACTACTTATCACTCTTTGACAGTAATTACAAATAATTTTGTCTTTCTTGTTGAGATCAAGTCTGACCCCATGTTGCCATGCAGGGTCTTCTATAGATCTTGACATGATTCAACTGTTTTAAGATGTAAAAAGTTTAAATTAACCTGACAGTTCAAAAAGAAAAATAATCACAATATGTAGTGATAATATGTTGCGGTAGTTCATGTAGTCATATTCGTTGTTATTTGTTATTGCAAAATACCTTTTTTGACAATAATATTTCGTACATATCAATTACAAACATTTAGAATAATACAAAATGCAAGCTCCAAACATGGCTACAACTCAATTATCAAGAACATACATTTTTTGCATTAAAAAATTAATAATAAAAACAATTCTTCAAAGAGCCGGCTAACATCAGTCATTCCAACTTAAAAATCCATGAACAACAAATAAAAAAAATACAGTTTTGTATTTAAAATATAATAACATGCATTTTTTTGCATAAATAATCCATCAACATACAATTTTTTCAACAAAAACTTTAACAATAAAAATTTAAAATATGGTTTAATACCTCATGATAATTAAAACCTTGTCACGATTTTCACATCTTTTCGGAAAATCATCAATTTTCAAAAAATTCGATCATGAAAAAAAAAAAAAAAAAAATTACAGCAAACTCAAACAATAAAAATTAAAAATTAGGTTTAAATGTTTAATACATCATGATAATCAAAACTTTATCACGATTTTCACATCTTTTCGAAAAATCATCATTTTTCAAAAAATTCGATCATGGATAAAAAGAAATAAAAAAAAAAAGTACAGCAAATTTTCAAAAAATTCGATCATGGATTAAAAAAAAAATTAACAAATTTTCAAAAAGTTCGATCATGGATTAAAAAAAAAAATTCATAAATTTTCTAAAAATTCGATCATGGATTACAAAAAATTCGATCATGGATTACATAAAATTCGATCATGGATTACATAAAATTCGATCATGGATTACAAAAAAAAAAAAAAACATAAAAAAACAAAAAATTCGATCGTGGATTACAAGAACAAAAAAAAACAATTCCATCATGGATTACAAAAAATTCAATCATGGGTTACAAAAAAAAAAAAAACACAAAAAATTCGATCAAGGATTACAAGTAAAAAAAACAAACATTTTGATCATGGATTACAAAAAAGTTGATCATGGATTACAGAAAATTCGATCATGGATTACAAAAAATTCGATCATGGATTACATAAAATTCGATCATGGATTACAAAAAAGTCGATCATGGATTACAGAAAATTCTATCATGGATTACAAGAAATTCGTTCATGGATTACATAAAATTCGATCATGCATTACAAAAAAAAAAAACAAAAAAAAACAAAAAATTCGATCGTGGATTACTAAAAAAGAAAAAAACAATTACATCATGGATAGCAAAAAATTCAATCATAGATTACAAAAAACTCTATCATGGGTTACATAAAAAACAAAAAACAAAAAATTCGATCATGGATTACAAAAAAAAACAAACATTTCGATCATGGATTACAAAACATTCGATCATGGATTACAAAAAATTCTATCATGGGTTACAAAAATAAAAAATAAAAAATAAAATTCGATCATGGATTACAAGAAAAAAAAACAAACATTTTGATCATGGATTACAAAAAATTCGATCATAGATTACAAAAAATTCTATCATGGGCTACAAAAAAAAAAAAAAAAAAAAAAAAAAAAAAAAAAATTTGTTCTTCACAGAGTCGTTTTACATAAGCGATTTTAACTCAAAAATTCACCTCCAAGTGAATAAATTACATCCAATTGACTATATTTTCTGATAAACAACAATATAAGGAATCAAAAACCTAAATTTTTAACACATTATTTCTAATATATCATGAAAACAAAATCAAAAGGCGGAAAAAAAAAAAAAAAAAACAGCGGAATTTTTTTCCCCTGACATCTCACTGTTCATATCAAATTTCTTGCTGTAATTGACCAGATTACGTAAAATTAAAAATTTTAAATCATACTAGACACAATAAAGATTAAAAACCCTAATTATTGAACTCATTTTGTTCAAAATATGCCATGAAATAAATCAAATGGCGGAAAAACAAAAAAACCCAAAGTTCTTACCTGTTTTTGTGAACCGAAGCCTTCAATCTCCAAAAAAGTCTGTTTTTCTCAACGATTTTCACAAATTAGTAACAAAATCTTTTGATTCACAGCTTTAAGATCAATATGCCAACAAATTTTGAAAGATTCATGCCCTATTTGGCATGAAATTTCAAAAATGGCGGAAACCCTAAACCCCGAATTTTTCTTGATCCAAAAACAACCAATTTTTCCACCATTAAATCGTTAAAAAAGCTGAATAAAGCTGTTTACAGCCTGAAAAACAGATCACGTGCCGAAAAAAACAAAAAAAATGATCAAAAAATGACAAATTTGAAAAAAATCCGTGAAGAACACTGTGCAACCCGTGTTCTTCACGGACTCGCCGATTCCGCACAGTGAATCGGCCAGTCACTGTGCGGAATCGTCCGGTTCTCTCTAGAACCGGACGATTCCCGGTTTTTGAACCGATCCGGTCCCTTTTTCGTGAATTCCGAGTCGAACCGGACGAGTCCGGTTCGACTCGGCGATTTTTAAAACGCTGGTCTCAACTATTGAAAAGGTGCTTCTGCACCCTTGCACCAGTCTAAATGATGTGGACAGGATACTTTTGCATAAAAATATGTACAATGTGTATTGAAGAAGACTCAAACATGGCCATTTCTTTAGTTAAAGTGGACAAAATAAATTGTTGAAAACTTTATCATTGAGAAAAATCAGAAGTATTTTATATGGAGCTAGTGTTTGGGTTTCAACCCATTCATCGCAACTGCCCAACTGTTCAATATCCACAAGAAACGGCTAAGTATGTATTGTTCCTCCAAACCTTAGGAGTCTTTTATGTAGAAAAAGTCCTAAAAATGTCTATAGGTAAAAATGAGGTTTATTAAATGGATCTACAACAGACGGCGCAATATCTATAATGCTTACGTATGAATTTTTTACCATCATGGACCTAGCCGTCACAAATATATGCTAGGTCTGTGGCGATCATTTTATCCATGCGTCCGATTTTTTTGGACAGTGATGAGCCTATAGACAAAATTACTGTGGCATTTCGCATATAGGTATTGCGTAGTCTCTTTCATTTATATATAAAAAAAATATTTGTAACTTTGCATTCTATCCTAGCATTTGGGTTTAAATAGTATGCTAGCATTTGTTTTCTTTTCCAATCAATAGTATTTTCCGTTCCAAGAATTCGTTTAAGGATAGGTATTTTATATTGCTACATCTTGAATCTCTCCAAAAGATGTTGAAACAGCTTCAAATAGATTATTTCCAAAGAAAAAAATGGATTTTAAATTCTAAAATAAGTCATCATGCAATACTTTTTCCTAGATTATTCATTTCAAGTCTTCGTAGATCCAGCAAATCATGCCATGTTTGGAGCTTCAAATGTCACCAGTTCGAGGCACAAATAGTTTCCAAGCCATCACAAGATTGTTAGATGCATAATATCATTTCCCAATGGTATTTGAGCCTGCAAAAGTATATAAATAGTAGGGATAAGGTTTAGATGATGACTATGATGATAAAGTAACAAAAAGGTTGTGTTTAAGCTAAGGTTTTAAAAATCAAACTGCACTGCTGCAAGATATTCCCAATTTTAACTAAAACCAATGGTTGGCCAGCCCGAGTCCCGCACTAAATATGAACTCGAACCAATTCACCCAAAATCATATCTTTATGAGTTTTAATGTAATAAAGATATTACTTTTGATGTAATAAGCATATTTTTTTTTTATTGATTTGAGAATCTTAAACATCCTTTACATATAGTAATATCATGTTTTACATTTTTGTTCTTAAAAAATTGGCCAAGTCATCTTGACAAATTGAGTCAAGGAAGCTCAAACTTCGATCCAACAAGATTGAATTGAATCGGTGATCCGGGTGGTGCCTTAACTAATACAATCCCAAGTGAAAAATAGACTGCGATCGAAAATCAATCATAACAATTTTTTATCGATTTTGATTAGTAGGACCAATTAAATGTTTATCAGTTCAATTAGTTAAATAATATTTAATAAACAATAATAATATATTTTATATTATAAAATATTAATATTATTTTCAAAAATTAGTCTAACCATTTCGACCGTCAATTAAACCCGTACCACTATTTCATAACTTTAGGGAAAAGAGAAAAGAATAAAACCTTTTATCCCTTTATCTTACGAAAATGACCCGCAAATTCCACTTTTTCAGAACTATCCTACGGTCAACACGTGTAAAACACAAATATTCCGTACACGAGTGAGCGCTCGACGCGTGTGCCCTAAGAGTCGACAACCACTAGTGGACGATGCTCCTTGGCGGAAAAAACACTACACGGTGCCACGTGAGAGAGCCGACGTGGCGAGAAAGACCCTTGCTATTTATTAATTCGTTTATTACTAAAAACATCGGATTATTTTATTAAGAATTTTTAACCCCCAGTTTTGCCACGACTCCAATGTGATCTGTTGGGTGACGTGGCACAACGGGATTGCCCAATTTGACCTGATCATTACACCGTGGCGAATAATTGATAGTTGTACGGCCGAGTAATTGGTTTTGGAAGTCCGACTTTTTGGTTTTCGCTTTCATAGTAGTATATGTAGTGTTGTTGCCTTTTCTCTTTTGTTGGGTGGGTTCTAATGTGTACTTCTCATCATCCACTTTCTGTCAAGGTGGAGGGTCCAGATTGATCCAAACAGTCTTCGTAAAAAACAGATGCATGGGGTGGATCATCCATCCGCTAGTCCTATGTCAAATTCCCTGTAGATCTAGATAAGTGATCTAAAAATATTAAAAATTAAAATAAGTGTTTATGGGGTGAGGATTTATTAAAATATCGAAAAAACATTGGAAAGTTATATAAAAACGAAAATACTAAATGGTATCGAGGAAACTATTTGCAGTTTTCTCCTAAAACTGATTATGTGGGATCTGATTCCCAATCCGAATGGCTATTTTTCAAACACAAGATCCAAGTATCGGGTTGCGTAGGATTTGAGAGTTGGGGCAAAGGTGGATAACTTTTGTTTTTCAGTGCATGATGATCACAAATACCCAGTGTGGGGAAGAGTTGGCAAATATAAAAAAGTACTAGCACCAAAAAAATTCTAAAATATTAGTAAGGTAGAATCTGGATCGCTCTGGTACCAGTGAAAAAAATTTTAATAGAGCGAGGATGAACACTAAGCCCGAGATCTGAGAGGGATGTGTCATGAGTCTGGTCATCGCATAACTCGAATTTTAATTAGGAAACCTTTTGAAAGAAAAGAGAAGCTTTATGTAAACATGAGGCTATGTGATTTTTGTTATATTTTCATCTCTTTGACTTCCCATGTTTATAGGAAGGATAAAATTTATATAGGGTTGCAATCTTAAAATGCGTAACTACGGATTCACATCAAAAATACATCGAAAAATATTATTTTAATGTTAAAAAACCTTGTGTTTGACCATCTCGACATCGAGATGTATGACTAGGAAAAATAAAAAGATTTTGAGTCTCAAAAATAGTGCATCTTACAACATATTTACACTGTCGTTTTCAAGGTTTTCATATATTTATAGATCTACTTGATTTTAAACATTTTTTAAATTTAAAATTTTATAATTAGATATAAAAATAGATTTTGAGATAATCCTAAGAACATTTTATATCAAAATTATATATTATGATAAAATTTGAAGGTGCGCCTTAGTTGGATTGTTTAAGATTGCAACTTTATGAAAACCTCACCCTTCTAAGAAAGAAGATGGGCCCAATGCACCTTTTCTTAATGGGTCTCTAGTAAACGAACTCTTAAATCTCAGAGATGCTTATCCACACTTCACATGAACATTAGAAAACCTTGATAAAATAAGTAATTTATTTATATATATTACATTTAATAAAAATCATTTATAAATATATAACCATAAATATATACGGGATACCTCCGATACAAAATAGATGAGGTCCATAAAAATAAATGAGGCACAATAAGTCCCCATGACCAAACGTGCCAACAAGCAGGACTATAGTGCTTAGTTAAATGCTTAATAAGGGATGCTGCTACATGTTCTCTTTAAAAATAATAATTATAAAAAGAACCTTTTTATTTTATTTTTTTTTCCTTTTATGGGAAAGTATTTTGTAAAATTACCCCGTTACAAAACTATGCTTTAAATCTCATCGAAAAAATAGAGTTCTGGTATTAAAAAACCCACAAATCAATCACTTTAACCTCGACAATTATGGATCTAAAAGAATTTGATCTCAATCTCAAAAAAAAAAAAAAAAAAAGGTACATTTTATAACTTTATTTTGGACGGCTTAGTTCAAGTCTCCATGGAACCAACGGATTTGCACCATTTTTCAAGCTTCAAATTCTATAATCCAAGCGACAATTTTGGTTTGCAAGCCAATACAGCTTTTTCGAGTGCCGAATGTATTATTTTGGCACAAATTTGAGGTGTGGCTTTACCGAATTTGGTAATGCCGCAGCCATACCAAAACTTCACCCTTTTTTCTAAAGGAGAATTGTTTGGTGTATCCAAGTGCGTACCTGTTACTATGCGGGCTTGGAGATCTACACCATCCACCAAAGAAAGTGTAGATCTACACCATAAATAACAGTCTTTCAAAAAAGTAAAATCAATGGTTCAAATATTTTTTCCAAAATATATCATTTCTAATTTTTAAATTTATTTATTTTAACAAATAAACAATCTACATGTTAAAGATTATATATTTCCAAAAAAATAGAATTAAATTCTATTGCAAAAATAAATTATTAAGGGGCCCGCATTTCTATATGTGAGCCCGTTGACTCATAGAAACCATGTCCCTTTCTAAATGGATGAAGTTTTTATAGGGCCGAGGCTTTATGAAAACAAAATAAAGCCTCACCTCAAATCCGCATCCGGAATGCACTTTGAGCACTGGAAATCTTCAAGGGGGTTCTAAAATCAATTTCCAATGACAATAAATTTTGAAACTAGAAAAAGGGTACAAATCTTGTGAATATGTGACACTTCTTTTTAGGATGAAATGGATGGTCTATATGATTTGTTGCAATATATATTATTTTGAGAACTTGAAATCCTAATTTATTTTATCAAGTATAATACTCAAGCTGAGATGATTGATTTAAAGGTTTTCAACACTTAAATTGCAAATTTTTTTTAGTTATGAGATAAGGCTTTACTTATTTGATCGGGCTGCAGCTTTATCAAACCATTTTCCTTTCTAAATATCACTTCCTTGGCCATTGAATTTTAGTTTTGAAAAAGAAAAAGCATATTTGATACTTTCAATAAAGAAAGTGCCAAGAAAAAAGCCAGGGAAAAAAAAAAGGGTATATTGCGACCACAACATCAATGTTTAACAAAGCAATTATTCTTATTCTTAAAGAAGAAAAAAAGTTGAAACCCAATTTATAGCCAACTAATTGGTAGTTTGAATACTCAATAGAAATCCTTTTATGTTTGTGCTTCTAAAATGAAATCTTAGGCGCCAAAAAAATTAAAAATTAAAAAGGTGCTTTAAGGGAATATATTTGTTTTAGGGAAAGCTTTCTGTGACCCCAACAACATATAAGTTAGGTGTGTCTCCGTTTCTTAGCCATTCGATCTGAATCGATATCTATGATTGTTCATGATTCAATGTCGAGCCAACACTTTTAAATTTTTCATTTTTTTACACAAAACATTTGGATGAAATTTTTGGCCCCCATCATAAAATTAGGGTGAACCTAGAAAAAATAAAAACAAATATTTCACATAAAATATGAATAACTAAAATGCCCATAATTTTTAGGGGTAGTTTGGTAATTTTTTTATTAAAAATATTTTTTATTATTTTTATCATATGCGCCCCTGTCATATCTATGTATTGACCATAGTTTGCTTCAAAATGATTTATATAATAAAAATAATAAAATAAAAATTTATGAGCCGTCCGATTAATATCTAACGATTAAAAGCCAATTTGTGACATTGTGACTCAAGTCATCCTAGCCATTTACTTAGATCTGACGACTAAGATCAAGGGTCACATATACTATATATGTGGGTGGGGTCACATGCAAAGCTTTCCCTTTTTTCCTAGGACACAGTTTCGATGAGTACACGTAAAAATGAGTCACCTTTAAAAAATCTATTTTTGAGATGGATTTTTGGACTTAATTTTTAAAGACATGTAATCTCTATGGACTTAATTTTTAAGGACATGTAATCTCTAATATGGATATCCTAAATATGAAAAAATAAATAAATTTTAAAAATTAAAAATAATAAATCAATTAGAAAGCCATTTGGACCATTAGTTTTAATAGTTTTTAGATGGACCACCTAATTGCATCATCTTTATAATGGATGCTTTATACCTTGGGGACCATAAATGTCGAAATGCGGTCCTGAAACAATTTTCCTTTCTTAATGAGGTTCCTAAAATAAAAGAGTAGCCACAAAAAATGAAAAGAAAAAATAAAAATAAAATAAAGACTCAAATACTCACCAAATTCCTCACGTGAGAATTGAATCACCTTTTCCTAAAATATGAAAACGTACATATTCGACATTAACCAAAAACACAAGCCCACACACATAAAGTGGAAGATCCAATATATCGCCGATATTTTTCCACGATATTACAACCCAACCTCAAAATATCGCCGAGTTATTGGCTCATAAAAAGAAGCCTACTATTATAATGTGGGTGGCCATCCTGATTGAAATTTTTAGCCACAAGAACTTTGTGGCCACAATTCACTCCCTCTTGCTGACGTGTACTAACCTTTTGACTAAAAAAAAGGACAAAATTTTTATATAAAAAGCTGCCAAGTCTTCTTATATGGTTTTCAAGCTCTTTAGTGTTTCCATTTTATCTACTCTTCTCCTTGGTCTACTAATAATTCTTATTACTAACTCAAATTGGTCCAGTTATATTGAGTTTCTAGAACCATTTTGGGTTCTCCTAGTGATTAATTCTTTGATATGAAAATTACTCTTTATTAGTCTTTGTGTAATTATTTTTTCTGTGTAGTTTTGATTCATTCAGTGTAGTTTTGGCTAAGTTTTAGTTTGGATTAAGAGGTTAATCCACCATGCCTGCTGAAATTAGTGATCCAGCCATCAAGTTGTTTGGAAAGACAATTCAAGTGCTCACAAAGAAGGAAATCCAGGCCAAAGAAGATGTTAGAAGTGAAGGTGCAGCTAATGATAAGGTACAGAGTCATATATTTTTTTCATTTAAGTAGAGTTTTGGTGGTGAACTGTGTATTTTTCTTTTGGGGAGGTTTAAATGGAAGAGAGTGGTGGTTTTAGGCTGCCTTCTGTTTTTTTATCAGTTATGATTGGCAATGTTAAAATCTTTTTTTAAAAAAAAAAAATTGTTTATAGTTGTGCCAAAATTTGATCATGGATTTGGTGTAAGTTTGTAAATTGGAGAAAAAAAAATTGAACTTTTTTTGGTGGAAAAAACTGAGTACTTCTGGCTGTAAACTAGTGATAACAGGTGTTTAACTGAGATTTTCAATTTCTGTGAATTTTACAACAAAAGTGTTTGTGTTTTTAAAATTTTAACGTTTCTTGAATATATCCTTTCTCAAGAGAACATTTGGCATTTTTTGTATGAGCAGAAAACATTTAGTATCTTGAAAGCATCCTGGTCTAATAAGTTTGTATGATTACATGAAAAAAATTAGTTGTTAAATTTCAACAAGTTAATACAGACAAATTTACTATTTCTTCCCATAAATTGTAAATAAGTATGGGAGTTAGATGTAAAATTATCAAGAAATCCATGATCTTGAAAGATTTTTCAGTCTTTGAGGACTTATCTTATAAGCAAATTTGAGTTTTCCTGGGTAAGAGTTAGATGAAAGATTACCAAGAAATCCATGATCTTGAAAGAGTTATAAGTCTTTGAAGACTTTTCTTATAAGAAAATTTGAGTTTTCCAGGGTAATATCAAGAATCATGACTTTCTCTTGATATTGTATGGCATGAAACCTCTTTTTGTTGATTTTTTGCGGCAAAATTACAGAATTTAGTGGTAGATAGAACTTTATTTGTTTATTATATAACCTTGTTCAGTTGTTCTTCTAAATAAAACAAAAAAAATAAAAAAGTGGATTTGCAACCAGATCTCTCTCTCTCTCTGTTTTTTTATCTCTCTGTGTTTTTTTTTCTTTGTTCTTTTTTTTTTTTTAAGCATCAACCTGAGGGTAAGAGTTTTTTAGGGGTCATTCATCCTGTTTGATATATTTGCGCAAACACGCTTAACTGTAGAGTTCTTTTGATGGTCCACTAGTGCTTTTACGGGCACCCCACTATTTCCCATCACTTAGTTTTCAACAAAATCCTCCTTTTTTCTGAGTTTCAGGAAATTTTCTTTTCAATAAGTCTTCCTTCTCAATTCTATAAGTTGTGGATCTGAGACCTAAGCTTGATAAATGAAATTTCCAAATCAATCTCTCTCTATCTCTCTCTATCTCTCTTGTGAGGTGTAATCAAAGCCAATTTGATTTCATCCATGCTTTTGTTCTTACTATAATTCCACCAAATTTTCAGGAATTTTCTCACAACTCAAATTCCAAAGACAACTCAAGCACCAAAGAAAGAACACATGATCATGAACATGAAGATCAAGAAGAGCCAGGAGACACAGGTAGCTCCTCAGAGCCAAAGAACAATCCCACCACGAATCAGGACACCACAGAATCACCAGAGCAGGAAGACCCCATCAATCCACAAGAAGTAGGAGGAGGAGAAGAGGAAAACCAAGAGCTGGGTATTGGCCAAGAAAGGACCAATAAAAAGCCCAGCAAATTGTTGCCGTGCGCTCGATGTAACAGCCTCGAAACCAAGTTTTGCTATTACAACAATTACAATGTGAATCAGCCAAGGCACTTTTGCAAGAGTTGCCAAAGGTATTGGACAGCAGGTGGAACAATGAGGAATGTACCCGTAGGGGCCGGGCGCCGAAAAAACAAGCATTCCTCCTCCTCTCACTATCGGCAAATTCCATCTTTGACACCAGATGGCCTTCCTACAAGTTGTTCCAATAATTACGAATCATCACATATAATCCAAAACGGGGTAGCAAAACCAACAGGTACAGTGCTTAGTTTTGGGTCCGATATCCCATTATGCGAATCTGTGGCTTCAGTTTTGAACCTCGCCGAGCACAGAGTGGCAGCGACAAGGAGAAATGGATTAATAAAAGCAGAGGAAGAGAAACCCCAAGAGAATGGAGAGGACATATCATGTGGCTCTTCTTCTCTGACTTCCACAAATTCTATGGACAAGGAGCAAAACCGTGTTCAGTTTCAAGACCCCAATTATGCAACTGGGTTCGCTTCTGGTTATAGTGGAGCTCCATGGCCTTATCCATGGAGTCCAGTTCAATGGAGCACACCCACCATAGGATCCCCTGCTTTTTGTGCTCCATCTATTCCACTATCATTCTATCATGGTTCATATTGGGGATGCATCCCTGGCGGTTGGCCTGTACCCTGGGTGGCTAATGGAGATGGTGGGCTAACATCTCCTACTTCTTTATCAAATAATTCATCTTTGAATTCTCCTACTTTAGGCAAGCATCCACGAGATAGAAACTTAGATAATCAGAGCAAAACTGATAGTTGCCTTTGGGTTCCAAAGACACTTAGAATTGAGGATTCGGGTGAGGCGGTTAACAGCTCGATATGGGCAACTCTTAAAGCAAACAAAGAGAAGGTGGATACAATTAGCGGTGGAGGGATTTTCAAGGCTTTTCACTCGAAGGGTGATGATAAGAACCGATCCAGTGAGGCTTCTCAGGTTCTGCATGCTAACCCGGCTGCTCTTTCTCGTTCTCATAACTTTCATGAGAACTTCTAACCCTTGAAAATTTGAGCAGTGGAGGACCTGAAATATGGTGAAATCCGGTCAGACAGGGGGCCAATTTTGAAGGATAGGGGGGAAGGTATTTTTAGAGCAACCCCATTTGTTCCAGTCACTGAATTTGAGTTACTTGTATGCATTACTCATCAATGGAGGAGCCAAATTTAGGGTGAAGTTGAAGTCCTTTTTGGGTGGTTTCAACTCTTAGCCTCTTCAGGACATGCTATAGCTCCCTTGATCACTATGCTTGATGGTTTCACGAGTTTTTTGTACATAGACATGTATATAGGAGAGAGAGCGAGAGAGAGAGAGAGTCTCTGAGACATTGAACTGATATGTAACCTGATTAGCAGAGTGTAAACTGGTTGAAACTAGAGAGTTTGAGAGTCTCTCTCCCATGTATCAAACTAATGTATAATGCTGAGTTGGAGATTGTAAATTTCAGTGATGAATATGAGCTTCAGTGTGAATTTCAGTTACAAATTTTGATCTCTTCTTTGATTACATCTCAATGCAATCTCAGGCTTGATGGATTCACCCACTGAATAATTATGCTACATCTCTCCCACTGAGTACTGATGACCATTTTTTTTCGTTTTAATTTCCTGAATTTCTTACATTAAAAATCTTGATAACCATCACGACCATCTTGACTATCCATCCAACTCACAAACAACTTTAAATCACACCACTTTAAACCCTTATAGTTTGGGGGGTGCATGTATATTATCAAACAGGAGAGGCCCTCGACTTTAAAGTTGGTTGAACTCTTTGTTAGCTTTTTGGTTTGCCTCTGCTCCCATGGAGGTTTTTGCTTTGGAAAAAGTTTGTATAGGGGTGTGGCCCTAAACAATCAAATTAAGGCAAACTTTAAAAATTCGCTGGAAGAGTTGTTTTGTTATTGAAAAACTTTTAATTCAATTATCTCGATCTCAAGATATATGGACATGAGAAAAAATAGATTTCAAATATTAAAAATAATGCACCTTGTAAAAAGTTATCTAGATTATCAATTTTCAAGATTTTTGAATGTATATGGATCTACTTGATCATACTATTATTTAATCTTTAAATTTTATAATTAGATATGAAAATATATTTTTAAACCATTTTAAAAATTTATAATATTAAAACAATATATTTCAATACTATTTAAAGGTGCCCTGATTTTGATTGTTTAGGGCTTTAACCCTATGTAAACCACACCTTTTCGCTTTTGTCATACCATGCATCTGACCGGCAATTATGACACGAACTGTTTTCATTCCTTGTATTGGTTTTTTATCATCTGTTTGTTTACTTTTTCAAGGTCACTTTTCATAGGTCAAAATTTATGACAAAAAATTAGAGATAGTAGCATTCATATTGTTTTTTATATAGAGGTCACAATTCTTTTCACTCATTAAATATTAAATTGGATGGCTTGGGATGAATTACGAAGTCTGATATTATTTTTTTGAAACTTTATGTCTATTCAATGATATTATTACAACCACCCATTTTAAAATTTAAATGACAAAAATGATTGTGACCTCCATCGTATAAAAGATAACGGGAAAAGTTTATATAGAGCCGAAGTTCTAAACAATCAAATTTGAGCTTACTTTAAAACCTTTATTAGAAGATGTTGTTTTGATGCCCAAATATCTTCAAATTGATCATCTCAACATCAAGATACATGGACAGGAGAAAAAAATGGACCGTCAATTTTCAAGATTACCAAGTTTTTATAGATAAGTCAATCTACACTATTTTTAAAGCTTTAAACTTTATAAATAAAAATGAAAATATATTTTAAGGCTATCACAAAGATTTCCAATATTGAAACCGCATTTCTCGACGTTATTTGAAGGTAGGCTCTAATTTGATTGTTTAGAGCATAGGCTCTATACAAACTGCACCTAAAGATAAATGGTCTTTTTGTAGACAATAGTTGCATATCTTATATTTATCTCCTAGGTTAAAATAACAATTATTTTTAAGGCCTTAAATTTTGGGATATAACAAACTTAGTGACCAACCTAAAAAAATTAATATACACTACATATCTACTTAAAAGAATAATGTTTTAAGATTGAATAGAGATTGTGCAACTTTTGGATGGTTATACAATAATTTAGGAGATGAAAACTTTTTTTTTCTTTTGAAAAATACTCATCAAATGATTTTAAAATGAAAACCAAAATTTTATATCAAGCAATACATTGAGGCAGCTCTTTTACCTGAGCGGATAAGTACAATATTGTTATGGGAAAGACTTCTATGCTTCCCCTACAACATAGAAGTTATATTTTTCCCCTACCATCCAGCCATTCAATTTTGATCAAGAGAACCACTCACCATTTGATCTTAGATCCGACGTCTGAAAGTATTTAATTTTTAGTTTTTTTTTATATAAATGGTCTTTGAATATGAAATTTGGTATGTGCCATCTTCTCATTGGGGCTCACCTATAAAAACTATTAAAAATAATTTTTTTGATAAAATATAATGATCAAAATATCTCTTGAAATTTTCAGAAGTATTTTGGTTATTTTATTTTATTGAAAATATTTTTTATATATTTTTCGCTAGTACGAGTTTAATAGAAGAATGGACGACCAAAATTTAATATCAAAATAATTTATATAAAAAAAATTAAAAATAAAATAATATAAAAATATGACGTTGTGATTGAGACAATCTTAATCCTCTATTAAAAAAGAACGGTTGGATAAAAGAAACGATAGAACTTCTATCTTATAGAGGAAGCTTAAAAAGCTTACCGGAGTGAACATTGTATTGTACTTATCCCCTCAGGCAATATTGTACTTTGTAGTGTGTGTGACTCTGGGGAATTTCTTATCCCCTCGTACCCCTTTAGTGGGAAACCTTGAGACCACTTTGCAAAATTTTCCACAGCATGAAGTCATAAACTTGGGCCTTCATAATAATGGCATTCATTGTTGTATGCCCCACCACTTTAAGTTTCACGATTTAATGCAGTTATTGCCCATGCAAACGTATGTTTTGCATTCTCATTGGATCCGGTTCACGAGTAAGTGGCAACCCATATACCTCCTTGATGTGACTATGGACTATTTATCTCCTCTTTCAATAAAACACCTTCTTTTTCTATTCATCCAAATTGCACAAAATTATCTTTCTAAAAAAAGTGGAAAAATGGTGTACATAATTGTTTAAGAAGGATATGTTTTGTTCCTTCTTGTTTTATATTTTTATTCTCAGTTTTCAGATCCATAGGGGCCCCAAAACCATAGTTCAAGACAATATAGACAAGGATTTTTGTATTTGACATGTCCACTGAAAATCCAGAATTTTGGAGTGAATTTCAATAAGCAATATGCTAATAAACAAGTATCAATTGGCGTAACCAAGTTCAATTTTATGTCCAATAAACTAATCAATTTCTACAAGGCAGATGGCAGGCAATTTGGTCCATGTTAAGTGGTCAAAATTCCTAAAATGTTTTGAGAGAGACCCATCTTTGCAAGGCTTTTTTCTCTCTTTTTTGTGCATAAACATGTATCTGAACTTGGGGTCTTCTAGTCCCATCAACAAGCCATGTGTTCGAGTAGCTCATGTGCTAAAACAATCTAGGGAGGCTTTAGACATAGATAAAAGAGCATTACAAATGGAGGTGCATAGTAAGAGTATGAGCCTATCAAGCTGCTTTTACATGATTAAGTCTCTAATGATTAGTATTTAGATACTCAAGTTGAAGGCTCTAATAAATAGTGTTTAGAGCAAAGACCTGGGACGACCTGCAAAAGTTTGCTTGGCTAATTTTCTCTCTACTAACCGTCTGCCTAACCCCATCACTAGGCCCTAACGTTTGAGAAGAACCTACCACTTGAACCTTGTCTCGAGCCTAGCGAGCGGTGATATCCTTATTGTCCCGCTGCAACTTCTTGATGATTTTCTTACATGGACTTACTTCTTAGATGGGTCTTTTCTTATTAAGAGTGCTTGGAATCATATTAGAAATAAGGCCCCCCCCACCAAAGGGATTTTTAAATCTTTATGGGCTTCACATTCCCATCTCCGAACCAATTGGTTCACTTGGCTTGCCCTTCATCTATGCCTCACCACATCAGAGCTATTCCAATCTACTGGGATTTCTTTAGCACCCTATAATGCCATGTGCCTCAACCGGGGCGACTTAGCTAATCACATTATTCTGTTTAGTCATTTGGCACTCTATCATGTGGCATTATGGCGAATAATTCCCCATGTGGCCACTAGTTCCGTCAATATTTGAGAGTTGGATCAAAAATTCAGTTCAAATCAATAGGTTTACGTAATATTTGGATCTGTTTGTTGTCCACGACAGTCTGGCTTCTTTAGACAAAAAGGAACTTGTGTATTTTCGAAGGAAAGAGGCCCAAAAGAGAGCAGTTGATGCACGCTCTGTGCACCCTAAACCTTTGATTATAGTCTCATGGTCTCCACTTCTTTGCAAACTCAATATTGATCGTTAGTCTCTAAGCAATCCAAAAGCGGCTCTTTGTGGTGGAATTATCAGAAATGACATGGGAGTTCTCACCGCTTTTGTTGTCCCTTTGGGGCACACATCCAACAATCTTGCTGAATTTCAAGCTCTCGAAAGGGGCATTCAACTAGCTATTGAGATGCATTGCTTTCACTTGCTTATTTTAAGCTACTCGTTGTTTTGATGCACTCCCTTCTCGGCTGCTATAAGTCCCCCCTGGAATCTTTAACATTGCGGCAGCAAACTGCTCTTATCACCTTATTGGTCCATCCCGAAAGTATTATAGATGTTTACCGAGAAGCCAATTCAGTGGCTGACCGCCAAGCCAAAGAAGCTGCAAGTATCTATGAGGCCTCGATTTGGTGTGCCCAACTACCTAACTTTCTTTCTTCTGATATAGCAAGGACTATACATGAGAGATTTGTATCATAAACTTTATATTTTTTGCAATTTCTTTCTTTATTAATAAAAATGGGTAGAGGCCTATATCCCAACTGATTTACTCAAATATAAATAAAAAGTGTTTAGAAATGTAGGGCAAAGTTCTTATTTTTCTCCACACACATTATCTGTATGTGTCTAGAGACATCCAACTCTCTATATTGATCAAGTAGTTAGTTGAGCCGACAACAACATCATGTAGACATATATTATAGATTGATAAATGCAATTGGTGTCAACCAATTAAATTGTTCTTGACTAACTTTCAGCCATTCAATTAAAGATGAAATGACTATTAATCTAAGTCATAGTTGTCTAGACATGATAAATTACATATCCCAAAAAACCTTCCTCTTTTTATAAAATTATGAGTCCATACTAAAATAAAAAATAAAAATTTGTAAAAAAAAAAAAATCTTCCTCTTCTTTCCAAAAAGCCTTCTTCTAAAATCATAAGTTAGATGATTATGAATTTATGACACATTGATTCTTTAGTCTCATCATATGTTTAGCAGCCGCCACGGGAGACTTTATTGTGATATTTGACAAATATACCTATCCTTTTTAAAAAAAATCTACCAAAATAATATTTTGGATTTTTTTTTTCTAACACGATTTTTCTAATGTATTCGTTCTTAACATGCAACAAGTTATCAAGTGGAAGATGATTGTTTTGCCAAGATGAGGGACACATCTTCCACTAGTCTCCCACTACCTGAAATTCAATAAATATGATCCCTTGATAGACTTTTGTGAAAAATTGAAGGTTTGAACCTTGGCCCACTTGGCCCAAAAAGGATTTCATACCACTAGACCAAAGTTTGAGGAATTTATATGTTACCAAAGTTTGAGGAATTTTATATGTTTCCTTTTTTGTGTTTTTCTTCATGGGTTCCACCGTTAAATGAACTTGGATTAGAGGCTCAGACAGGTTCGAGGGATATTGTCCAATCCGTTGTGCTAGATTTTATTTATTTTTTAATATATATATATAGAAAGAGAGAGAGAAAATAGTATAAAACTATAATTATATTTAAAAAATGCACAACTTTATTTAACTGGTTTGACGGTTCAAAACTAACCATGCCCAAATCTTTCAAACATTCATTTGACCGGCTTTAAATCAAATTCAATTTTTTGATTTGAACAGGACTGGGCAAGGCACCAGTTGATAGTCTAACTGGTTCGACCAACCAGTCCAATCCGGCCATGATAACTTTGCACTAAACTACTTGATGTAAACGGCTTGGATTGGACACCGGCATATACTAAACATGTATACAATACATACAAGATTGTTAAAATTATCTGTAGCAGTCAAATGCGAAATAGGGTGGTTAGGGGTGTGACACTAACCACACTTAAAATTTAAACAATAATTTTTAAAAGAAAAATGACATACTTCTAACCACCCAATTTCACAATATATGCATAGGGGTGAATGTAACTTTCTTGCATCAAAATTAAATAATCTTGTAGTCCACAATCCCTGCTAGATAGGTTGAGGCTCGGTAGAAAACAATAAGTTTGAAAAATGAGGAAGCTCTTAGACAACAATGACAGATGATGAACTAGTTGGTGGTTAAAGAAACTTAGTGTTTAAAGTTGCACACTCGAACTCGAACGCTTACCCCTGCCAAGCCTGAGTGTACTCAAGACTCTATAAGTCAAAAAACAAGTATGAATGGCCAATTTTTTTATGAAAGTTACCAATAGGGATAATTAGGCTTTTGAGACTCACCAAAGTCCCGATTTACGTACAAGTGAGCGATTCTTAGGTCGACTTGACAAGTTTTTCATCACCGGAGAAAATGGTTGTCCTATGTCTTAATTAATCTAGACCCATTTTATTAAGGCAAAGCATACAATTGACAAGAAGTGATGGCGCCACAAGTCAACAAAGTTGTGAAATTAATGGTCATCGATGTTAGGCAATTATTTAAAAGGAATTTTCGCTTTGGATCTAAGAAAGGAATCCATGGCAATTTTTTTTAGGAAAATTATCAGAAATATATCTTTATTTTTGTTTAATTGGAAAAAAAAACCTTCAACTTTCATAAACCACACTCACCCAATTTTTTGGTATTTTTTTATCGAAATAGCATTCACAATAGTCGTTTTATTGTAAAGCCCTAGCATTACGGTACTTTAAGTACCGTAATGACTACCCCATTTTATACTGCTTTTAAAATGTCGTGATAACTCAAAGTATTTTAAATGCCAAAACTGAAAGAAAAAAAAAAAAAAGTGTGGACGAGGTTTATGACAATTGCGGGATTTTTTCTAATTTGTTAAAAATTAAGATATATTTCTGATAATTTTCTATTTTTCTTTTATATTAAATTAGAAGTCATGATCCTATGGTCCTTGTTATTTGGGATGAAACTTCTTGAGAAATGTGTGATTAAAAAATTTAATCATATATTTAAACATTAATCAATACTTTTGGAATAGGAAAGTAGTCCTCAAAACTGATGAACCAGTGATGCTTATCCAAAGAGAAGAACAAAAACATACTACATTACATTAACTCAGCATGAGGCTGAGGCATTAAAATAGAAAGTAAAGTTGCACCTCCAAACTTCACAAGAAAATGCAAGGAAATGAAGTTCCAGTGTCTATCGCCCTAAGATATCCTCAAAATCAATTTATTCCCTAATTATGAAATTTGAAGTGTGAAGATATGTCCAATATATCAAAAATCGAAAACAAACAATCTATAGATAATATACTACAAGACATATTGTTTTAGGGTTTGAAATTCTTTTTAAAAATATCCATAATTTTCAAGGCCAAGATCATCAATTTCAAGATTATTTTGAACCTATGTGTAATCATGGCTGTGATGCCATGTAAAACTCTGAGGGTGGGTCAAAAATGCACTTCTACCTACCTAAATTTCATAAATAACAGTCGAAGCTGATTGTGATCATTTTATATTTAAAAAAAAAAATTCCCAATGTCTACTTCCCTTACAAAAACATGGGAAGCCCTTTTATTATAAAGCGAAAAGACCTTTCCTTGCTTCAAGCATGGCCTACTTCCCACTAAACAAGCTTTTAGCATGGGCTTTGAGAATTTTTGGTGGGGATGACTAAAGTTGGCTTTTAGGTTTTAGGTGGATATAACTAAAGTTTGTTTGGCTTTGTTGATCAACTCTTGTGAAATACTCGAGCAATCAAACAACACCATCTTCTGTAAAAGGATGAGGTTTCTATTAGGCCTAGGCTTTATGAAAACAAAACAAACCCTCGTCTCAAATTCTTGTTTGGAAAGCACTTTCGGCAATAGAAATCTCCATGATGGTTTTAAAATTAATTTTCAACACCGACAATAAAATTTAAACTCAAAATATGGTACATATATTGTGGATCTATGAGCACTTATTTTTAAGGTAAAATAGACGATCTAGATAATTTACTACAATATACACTATTTTTAGAGCTTCAAATCCTCTTCTTTCTTTTTTTTCCACAACCGTAATGTAGCTCCCTCTTTAGTCGAGCACCGCCTACCAAGTGCGAGACCTGTGAAGCAGAAGTTGCGCCGGGAAAAGAGAAAATATAAAAGCTATTGGAGGCGAATTTCATCCAAACGGTGGACTACACCAAATGGATCTCTAATGTTTAAAACCAAGTTGTAAAGGTTTTCTAATATTTGAGTTGCAATTTTCAATGAGGTATGAGGTGAGGCATTATTTGTTTTGATAGAACTGCAGCCTTATCAAACCATTTTCCTCTGTAAAATGACCCAAAAAGCTAAGCTTCATTGAAACAAGGGAAACCCACATGCACAAAAAAATGCCTTTCATGCTCCATTTCTAAAATGCCCAAGGCCTAGGTTCACAATAAAGTGCGGTAGGTGAAATAGTATTATGATATTAATGCAACAAGAGAAGACCTAATGTTCCAAAAAACATAGCCAAGGATGTTTAGATATTTTTGAAAGGAAAATTACATACTTTGTAAGAACATTTAATATACGAAGGCTTATATTCACTCCCGACCATAGACTGTGAAATCAAGCAGTTGGAAATCTACTATTTACCGGGGTCCAAGTCTTACTTAGATAAAATTTCTGAAACTTTATGGCACACTGTTAGATTTCAGCATTTTGAAAAAGGTAAACAACCTTGTCTTGCAGCATGAACCCCTCTATATATAAAAGATGAGGTTTTTATAAGGCTTAGTCTTTATGAAAACAAACTAAAGCCTCACTTCAAATCTTTGTCTAAAAAGGTCTTTGAGCAACATAAATCTCTATGATGGCTTTAAAATCAATTTTAAACACCGACAATAAAATTTAAAATTAAAAAAATAAAACAAATCTTGTAGATCTATGAACACTTATTTTTAAGATGAAATGAACAGTCTAGATAATTTGTTACAACCACCAAATTTTTAAAACTTGTAATCTTTTCTTCTTTTTTCACGACCACAAATGTCCAAGCCAAGATTATCGATGTAGACGATTTCTAATGCTTGAATTATTCATGTAGAGGTTTTGCTGAATTACAATTTTCGACGAGTCATAATGTAAAGCTTTCCTAAACCATTTTCCATGGATAAAATATGGGTTTTCTATCATTGATTTTTTATTTTTTTACATGAAATGAATAATTCCCATGGAGCCCAACCAGCTGCAAAGTTGGAACTTCCCAAAAGTACCATTTATTAAAGCCAAGTGGTGGGCCTCTTTTATCTTTTCGCAGCCCTCCTTTTTAGTGTTTTTCTATTGGAAGCAACAAATAAAATAATATTTTCGAGGATGAACTACAAAGCTGAATGCATGCTGACATGTAATCCAGGGTGATCCAGTTGTATTTTATATATGAAAAGTAGAGAGAGAAAGAGAGGTTTTAAAAGTAGCTAGAGAGAGAAAAAGAACAGATTGTTTTGGCATTTAAACTGATCAGATAAAATAGGAGAGACAGAGAGAGAACAAAAAACAGATTGTTTTGGCATTTAAACTGATCACATAAAATACGAGAGAGAGAGAGAGAGAGAGAGAGCGGGAGAAAGAGGGAAGAGAGAGACGTGTTGGGTGCATGCCAAAATGTTGAATTGAGTTTGACTTGTAAATGCTTCTATTTTATTCCAAAATAAAAAACCATTCCAGTTTTAACTAAAAGCAACGCCAGCACCCCCCATCACCTACTTCGTACATCCAAAACCCAACCACATAAAAGCCTCTCTCTCTCTCTCTCTCTCTCTCTAGACACGAGAGTGCTTCTCAGAAATCACAGGCCAGCAGTGGGGTGCTCCCTTTTCTATTTTCTATTTCTGGCACTATCTCTGCAAATAAAACCTTGAGCTTGTTTCTCAGATCTGAGAGAAACCCATTCATCAGAAACCAGAAGAAAAAGAGATGGGTCACCCTTACTTACAATCAGCTCTACTGATTTTGTCAGCTTTGGCTCTCTGCTTCTCTCAAGGTAGAGCACCAACTTCTTTCCACTTCATGCATTTTATGGCACCTGGATTTCCTTTCTCTTTTCGCCACAAATTTATTGAGTCCATTTTTATTCTTTTTCTCTGTAATTCAAAGGATCTGGCAGAGTCATGATGCTCGATTCGGTTCCCAAATACGATGTTCAGGTATGTTTTGACAGTCTTAATACGTCATCCGCTTCTCTGTTTTCACAAGCAATCATGGGTATATGGGCTCTTAAACCCTTGTACTAGCTGTTCTTACGTGCTTAACTTCAGAGTTCTGATTCAATGGATAGTTTTTCTTGCACTTTGCATGCTTAGCTTTAGAGTTCTGACGCAGTAACTAAAGCCATATTTCTCGTTGATCCTTATTCCCCACCATGGTATTTGATTTATTGATTAGTTCTGTTGTTTTCTTTAGTAAATTTTGAATGAACACTTGATTCTGAAGCTAATTCATTTGTTTTGTTTAGTAGAACTTGAATTGTCATTTGATTTGCTTGACCTACTTTTATTAAGTAAACTTTACATGGGCATTTGATTCATTGATTCATTCAATTGTTTTGCGTTCTAAATTTGAAGGTAAACTACATGCATGAGATCAGAGCCCTATCTGGTGAAGTTTCTTCAAGAGGAAGGGAGACGGCAGAGTTCTTAATGGATTACAATGATCCAGGGGCAAACACCAACCCAAGAAGTGGAGCCCTATTCGCACCTCCACCACCTCTCCATTAATGAATATGTAAACTAAAGTTGATTTGTCTCTCATCTATACTTCCCCTTCACATACTGATAATAAAAATGTCACTAGAGATTACATTGTTCCTGTAAAAATTACTCTTATGAACTAAAGTTGATTTGTCTCTCATCTATACTTCCCCTTCACATACTGATAATAAAAATGTCACTAGAGATTACATTGTTCCTATAAAAATTACTCTTATGAGGTTTCTCTGCTGAATTTGCTTGTGCTTTTGGTTTATATATTTTCAATGAATGATTGCTTTGACACATAGACATGTCATCTTTGGTCTAACAAAGTGACCATTCATTTGTACATGGTAAGACAATGTTTGAAGTCTCTTTACCTACCAAACAAAATTAAAAAATATTTGAAGTTGGTTTCTATCATAACCTGCTACCAACCAAGAAACAAAAAGCCAAAGAAGAAGGAAAAGACTTTGGAAGTCAATAGCGGCTACCACCTACAATCTGCTTAAATCCCAACTGCCCATTACTTGGCAGGTCCCACCTCTCAGATTTCCCTATTTTGGGGAGTGTGTGGCATCGATTTCTCAATGTTTTGTAGTTCAATTGCTTTTGAGAAGCTTGGAATTCTATACCGTTCATTGACCTAATGCAGTTAGTCATAAATCCTTTGGTAAAATGTGAAATAAGCCAAAATAAGTTGCAAGTTCAGTCATCATAGAAGGATAATATCACTAATGCGCATCTTCTCTTAAAAAAAAAATTTACTAATTTGCATCACAGAGTGATTTCAAAATTTTCATATTAGTCACCAAAAAATATCAAGCTTTCCAAATTCAATGAGGCTACTCCGGATTTTTTTCAAACCTACAGATATTACAACCTCCAGAGTCCCGGCCGCACCAGACTCTCCTTTTTTTCAAACTTACTGGATATTACAACCTCCAGAGTCTTGGCCACGCCGGACATTCCCATAAGAAGACAGTTCAATAACATCCATGTCGCGCCCTGCATTTGGTTAATCCTCGATGATGATGGTGGTCATGATAATCATGATGATGATGGCAATGACAATAATGGTCATGGTCACATTCATGATTTATGCAAACAAGATGCGGATTAGATAATCTGTACTAAAAAATTGAGATACCTGAAACCCGACAATAAGCGCTCTTTTGAATGAGATCTGATCGAGATATCTCAGTGCGGTTCCCCTTTGCTCGATTCACAGATGCCTACATAGGATAGCGCGAAAGTTCATCAAGCACAAAATGACCCATTTAAATGGCAACTTTGTATTCATTTTTATTAAGAGAGAGATAGAGAAGGAAAGAGAGAATGGTCTCAATGCCATATTGCCAGAGCCCACCGACACACTTCACAAATTTATTTCCAGGACTATGAGAAGACTAGATCAGTATCGACATGACAGCTAAACCTCAATGATAACTTCCCAACTCTTCCTATAGTTGCACCTTAATAAGTGGTTGGAGATGTAGAATCCAGGAAGCATCCAAGAACTTGATTCAAAGACAGTGTAAATGTCATTTCAAAATGCGCACATGCGCATGAATAAAATGTGACATCAACCAAAATCCCCACGAGTATTATATAATCCAAATATAATGGCAGACATATTTCATTAAGGTAATTACCATTCAATGAAACAATGTCGGTGAGTCATACCATTAGAGCAGGACACACAACCAATGATATCTCAGCCTTTCTCCATCGCCATCCATCATTTCATTGGAATAGTGATGACTGTAATGGAATATGGTTCCTCTGATGATAGCACACCTTTCCTAGATATAAAATCACTGGAGAGCAGGACCAGTAATAACCCCAGACTATACAATGAAAGCAAAGAACACGCCTTAGCTAACAACCAAACCTCATCTCCCAATCAAAATGAATCGAACCGTCTGACTTGACTTCATACTGTCTAGCTTTGCACCAGGTATATGTGATCTGTTTCTTTTAATGATCTTGTAACTTTTGAGACTGAGCTTGGGAATAGGACAATTAAGTTTAGAACCATGATGCCTAATCTCATAGAGTTCTATCAATACTTTGGTATGTGTGAAACATGATCTACATACAAAATAAAATCGAAGTCATGATCTGAGGTCAAAATGACTGACAGTGCTCTCATGACCTGATGTACTTGTGTACCCCTATTAAGATATATACAATGATTAGTGGAAGGTGATTGTCCTAATGTCCAGTAGATGGTTCGATACATTATTTTTAAAAACTCAATAGATTGTTTAACCCGAGTCAACTTACTTACGCAACTCACCAAGTTATGATATAAAACTTAAGATCTGATAATGCCTTATATCTTAAGGACTCAGTCTCACAAAGTTAACCTAAGAAGGGACCAAGCCAATTCAAGCCGTCTCTGCATTTCAATACTCGGTGAGAATGGAACTCTAGACTCACATTGTGGCAACCACCACCCGGACCACCTCTGCCTAGAGCTTGTTCTTATAAGATTTTTCCAAAACCAACGATTGGATTTAAAACCTGTTTAGTAGACAATAGTAAATAGTCATAGAGGAATTAGAATGTCTTTAGTGAAATTTACACCAAGTTGAGGATAAAAAATAGAACTCAGCAATGCATAGGCAGAAGGAGAGAGAAATTAGGTGTAAGGCATATACATAAATGTAAGTTATCATCTAGAATCTCGAAATTCTAACTCCGATAGGAGATGATGACATAAATGTCTGAACCTTCAAACCAGTCTCTCTGGAAGAAACCAACTTTTGGTTTATCAAAAATTAAATAAACAACTAAAAAATAAATTTTTGATATTCTAGGGAAACCAGATCCAAGCCAAAACCTCATGCGAACCCCTTTGGTTACCTAAGCTAGGCGTTCAATCTGCTGAATCCCTAAGATACAAGTAACTTCCAAAGTAGATATAAGAACCCCCCCACCCCCCTCCAACAAGTAATGAAATTATGTGGCCTGAACCCAGAATCAAAACACGGGAAATAAACCGTGGAAACACCCATCTAAAACTTGTTGCCCAATTGATTCAAAACATGTCCTTGAAGTCCAATATAATTGGATACACAAGAGAGTTGTTCAGTAAGGAATGAACAATCAACTCATTTAAAAATGCAAAGAACAGAAGTACGCCATCCATAAGTTGGCAATATGCCATGTGTCGACATAGTTAAATTGCCAATTCTAGGACCCCGGACTAGATTTTGAAAACCAGCCCAGAGGATGCAAGGACGAGTCTCGAAGAAAAAAGACAGTGTATTTTTGCTTTGTTTTTCCTAAAATTTAAAGTAGAGAAGGTCTGACAAAAGATCTTTTATTGGGGTAAATACTAGCAAAAGAATTTCATTAGAAGAGATTTGAAAAGAGAGAAAGAGATAAAAGGATTTGGGAAGAAAATAAGAATAATTACTGTGGAGAGCTTGAGATGCATTTCAGCAAAACAGACTTGAATCCACAGGTGGGATTCATAACCAATTAGGACATCTCTAGCTACAGGAATCTAAGACCATATGTAGGCTTCTCCAGGGATATATTTCCATTGGTTTATCAGTTCTCCAAATGACAACCTTGGAGAAGAAATCCCAGCTATAATAACCCCCCAACAATTCTCATAAACAGGTGATTTTCGTGGGTTGTCATGCATTACAGAGGAGAGAAGGAACAGTAACCGAATATATACAAATACCTACATTTCTTGATAGTGTATCAGAATATGCAAGTATATTTGGACAAGGAAAATTTGTCTGTGAGTCAGCAGCTGACTCACCAACGTGTGCCCGTTGACTCACCAACGTCCATCTTTAAGATGGACATTAAAAAAAAGCCCGCCAGGCTAAAATAAATATAGATGTTGTACAAATAAAAAAGAACCATATTTAACACGTTGAAAATTTTATTTTTTCTTCATATTCCTGATTATCTTAACCTATATATGAATTCCTAAAATTTTGGATTAAGAATGCATCTTTAAAATAGATTTGAGAGGGGGGCCCGCATGTGTAAAATATGAGTCGGCTAACTCATAAAAACCCCATCCTTCGCAAAAAGGGATAAAAAATTATGATAGTCAAGACACAAACATTAAAGTTTATATCAGAAGACATCATCAGCATATAAATAAAGGAAATATCAGTTCATTCTTAGTTATTTTCATTTTTTCCATATGAAGGCATTGCAGCTCGACTTGGTGTGCAAACACATCCCTAATTTCCTAAATACTCGTGATTTTTTAACTTAACAAGTTAGATGATTTGTCTTTCAAGATTATGGTTCTTTGCCAACTTTACTTGGCCAGCTAAGTTTCATCCTCATTAAATTAATGGAAATACGCAATTACCTTGGTCAAACATTTAGACTACGAACAAATTAAAACAAATAAAAATCTGTGCAGCTTGTTTCATAGGTTGGTTATATGCCTTCTGTTTTCAGGTCTAGATTAAGTCCAAAGGGACAATTTGAACACTAGAGACTTTGATCATTGGGAGAAGCTACAACATCGATCTTTGAAATGGAATTTTCTTTATTTTTAATGGGGTAAACATAAACCTCTCATATTATGTGTCTCATGGGTGCCAATAAAAAAAAATTTCCCATATACTCCTTTGAAAATCTCAAATTGAGTTGTCACTTTAAGAAAAGTCATCATCATCAAAGATTCCGTTCAGTTCATCAGTAAAAGTCCTAATCAACATAATTTATAAGTTAACAAAGGCACTTAAAATCTAAAACATGCATTCCTACATCTTAGTTCAACAAATAATTTGAACTTTGAAACAATAGAGTTTAGGAAAAGCAATGCAGAGAACTCACTCAAAATCAAGCATTCAAAGACTAATATTGATCAAATACATGTGCCTTTTGATGTCTTGATCACGATGAGTAGTGATCTCAATGCAATAGACCATCTTATTAATCAATACATAAAACTCTTTGGATCTTGAAAAGCTAAAAAACTTTCTTGAAATCGAAATTTTCAATTTTCAGAGAATCATATCATCCCAATGTAACTGAAGAGAGCATCTTTTTTGGGATCAAACTCCATTGAAACTGTCATGAAGAACAAATTCATAGGCTCATTAAACAAATTAGGTGCCGTATATGATTCCATTCATACCCATTAAGAAAACCCACGTTACCAGGCGAGAGTTTCAACATAATTGATGCATTGGGCAAAGAAACCCACATTGTAAAGCAGCAAAAATCTTTTTTTTTTTTTTTTGCAAACTTGAATAAGCTAAAAAACGAACAAATAAAAATAGAGAGAGAAACAATAGTAACCAAAACACAAACCTGTAACACTTGACAATTCTCCAAAGCACTCTTACCACCCTGCAACAACAATTTTTGCAATGAAAAAAATAAAGACAAAACCGAAGTAAAAAAGAAGAGAGAAAGAAAAAGGACCCTTTAATTTCCAAAATGTACCATATGAGAGAGTATTAATTAGAAAGTGCGTGTGTGTGTTTAAAGTGAGCCAACGAGAGAGAGAGAGAGAGAGAGAGAGAGAGAGAGAGAGAGAGAGAGAGAGAGAGAGTAATCTTCCAACACTGCAACAATAAAAACTTACCAAAAAAAAAAAAGGAACCTCAAAGAACTAAAACCAAAATAAAAAGAAGAGTGAGAATGTAAAGGACCATCTAATTTCCCACTGAAACACAGAAATGAAAAAAATAGTGAGACTGGGTAGAGAGACAAAGAAAGTGTGTTAGAGAGAGAGAGAGAGAGAGGGGTGACCTTGGAGTAAGGAAGGATGTGATCATAGTCATGGCACAGGCAACCGGGGCATCCCACAAGCTTCCTGAACACAGTGTTACCCAGGGCATCGCGGCGCCACCGATCAGGATCTCGGCCCTTGATCTTCTCCGCCTTTTCCCAGCACTTCTGCTTCACATGGTACGGGAACGACCTAGGGTTCCTGTCTTCGCTCTCTTCCCTTTCTCTCTCTTCTTCTCCTTCAGTTGTTGAGAAGGGATGGTCGAAGAGAGAGAAAGCTGAAGGCTTTGGGGAAGTGGGTTCTTTTAGAGAGAGAGAAAGCGCCCTATCTTCGAAAAACCCGAACTCATGGTCAGTGTATTGCTTCTTTCTTCTTGGAGGGGAGGCGGGGTTTCTCCTCACCATTTTTTTTTGAAGCTGAGCTTGCGTTCTTTCTCTCTCTTCAAGCGGCCTTTTTTTAAGCTCTCTCTCTCTAGACCGCGCCTTGACTGCGGCCTCTCTTTCTCGTCTCATCTGATTCTCACTTACAAGCATCGTTCGTTGCTTACGTTTTGGAAAAAAGTTTATATGAGGTTGCAACCTTAAAATGTAGAACTACGGATGCACCTTAAAAATTTATTGAAAAATACGATTTTAATATTAAAAAACTCTATAATTGAGCATTTAGAGATGTAGAATATGGAAATAAAGATTTTAAGTCCTATAATTAATGCATCTTACAATATATTATTTAAATCATTTATTTTTTAATATTTAGCCACTTTTAAAATTTAAAATTTTATAATTAGATATAAAACTAGATTTTAAGATAATCTTAAAAATTTATTACATCAAAATTATATGTTATAACAAAATTTGGAGACATGCAACCTTATAGAAACCACACCATTATGTTTTTGTCCTTCATCTCATCTTTTTAAGGCGCTCTTTGAAGACCTTGCCTATATATGAGAATTTTTGAGATCAGTGTTCTGCAAATCGAACTGGACTCTGAGTGACTCGGCAACGGGCCGGTTTACGCAGCCTAACCGGATAAGCTTAGGACAGGCTAAAAATTATTAAAAAATTTGAAAAATTTAAAAATTATATTTAAGGGTGTGATTTGTACATAAGGATCAAATTAGAGCCGCCCTTCAAATAGTGTCGAGAATTATGGTTTCAATATTGGATCTTTGTGATAGACATAAAATGTATTTTTGTTTTTAATTATAAAATTTAAAGCTTTAAAAATATTGTAGATCAAGCATATCTATGAAAACTTGAAAATCTTGAAAATTGATGGTCCAAAAATACATTACAAGATTCATTATTTTTAAATTTTGAAATTTTTTTTTTCATGTTAATACATCTTGACGTAGAGATGATCAATTTGAAGATTTTTTAGCACTAAAATAACTTTTTTTAGGTGGGTTCTAATTTGATTGTTTAGAGCCACAGCTCTATATAATTTTTTCACCTTGTTCTTATATCCCGAGAAATTAATTTTCGAACGTATTCCGTCGTTCCCCATCTTCACCCCCTTCCCTTTGTCTCTCTAAAAGGCTCTCGCTCTCTCTAGAACTTCTAAGTGGACCGTCGGAGTACTTCCCGGTCTTCGCCGACGAAAAGAGCCTCTCTCTCTCTATCTCAGAGATCGGACCTCTCTCACTCACCAACCGTCCCTCTCTCACTCACCAATCGTCCCTCTCTCCAGCTTCAACGTGAGCGTGATCCCCTCTGCAATTGCTTGGACCACGCAATTCAGCTTGGAATCCTTAATCGGGTAGGGCTTTTGGTTGAATCTTTCATTTCGTGCTTTTTCCTTTGAATCTGTATCTTCTAATGCTTTTTCCTTAATTGCTTGTAAATAAGTTTGTGAAATTGCAGCTATTATTGTAATGCACTGAAATTGGATTTGTTGCGTGTTTCTTACTTCTTACTGATCCCGCATTTTGGGTTTTTAGGGTTTTTTTTTTTAATCAGAAATTCATTGGATTATTTTAGTGAAAAAAAAAGGAAATTCTTTTGATTGAGAAAATGGGATTTTAGAAATGAGGGTGGATTGATAGTGTAGAAGTTATTAAAGATATGGGTTTAACAAAACGATATCTTTAACATTGTTTACTACTGAGAGAGAAAGTAGCATTCTTGTTGCCTACTGGAATCCTGGTTTTTCTTCATTAATATTTTCTTTGCTGTTTTAAGATGCGGATTTTGTTCCTGATGATACATCAAAAAGTTTATTTATTTATTGTACTTTTATGGCATTAGCTTGTTTCTTTGCTTTTAGAGAGTGGGCTTCTTAGAGATTGATGTAGATTGCAATTTTAGATGTTCGAGAATGCAAATTCAATATTCTTATGCTGCTGTCTTGTTTTTTTTTTTTTTGGGTAGCTTGAATAATCTTTATATATATACTCATTGATAGCCTTGAATATTCTGCTAACTCAAGGATACAATAGGATATTAAATGAATGTTGGAACTTGGAACATTATCATAAAACATGTCGATACAAGAAAAACTTATTGTAGTTTCATTGGTCTTTTATCATTCAATATTATTTATGCATGTATAGCAATGTTCTAAAAAGTGGCCCCCTCAGTGCCTAGGCAGGCTAGGGGGGCCTAGGCACCTCATTCAGGTCTGGGTGAGACTTCTAGGCTAGGTGTCCAAGTGGAAGCCCATCACCTAGCCCTAGGCGGTGCGCCCACCTAAGGGTGGAAATGCCATGCCCCTTGTAAGAAGGTTCCTAAAGCTATTAAGGTGGATGTTACCCCTTGTAAGAAGGTTCCTCAAGCACTATTAGAGAGGAGATTAAACAATATTTGAATTTTGATAAAATATAAAAATGGGTAAGAAAAGGAGGCTTCCATAATAGATTTAAGGGTTGGGGTTTATGTATTTGAGGATGATGAGAGTGAGGATGAGGGGAATGCTGAGGTGGATCAGGTGGCTTTGTCCCAGACTAGGAGATGAAAGGGAGTTGCAATTGTGTCTAGGCCTAAGAAACCTTGAGTGAGGGGCCTATGAATTGTGTTTTTCCCCCTAATCTTGGAGTTACGGTTGAGAAAACAAAGAAGAAGACCACAATTGAAAACCCATTCAAGAAGAATGAGAGAAACCAAGTAAGTTTGTGCATTGCTCAGTGGATGAATCAGGCGGAAGCAATTGGCCTATTTGGGCTTAGGTTAAGGCCTCCAACCCCATATGAGGTTTCAAAGCCTCTTTTTAAAAAGAGGTGGAACTCACGAAGGGTGGATCATGGAATTGTATGGAATTATGGATTAAGGTTATGGATCGGCATGGATTGTGTTAGGTTAATTGGTTATAGATTGTGTATTTTGGTAGTACCATGGTACTTTGGTTTGAATTTGGTGTGATTCCACATAAAAATGTATAAAAATGCCAACATATGCAGTTCTTATACATAATTTGGACCTAAAATAGGATTTCTTGGACACCCACTGCCCCCTATTGAACCTGGGCTGCCAGGTCCCTCCTGGGCTTTGGGTGGTGAGGAGCCCTGTGGCTGCCTGGCTGCCGCCGTACGCTTTTTGGAACGTTGATGTATAGGATTCTTGTGAATTTCTATATTGAACTTCTATTTCTGATTATATCCCTATTTAGGTCTCGTCGATCTTGGAGCCCATTTTTGTTATCATCTAAATAGGGATGGTAAGATATTTGAATATTCTTATGTTGTTAGAGTGTTTAGATACTTTCAATATGAAGGGATTGCCAAGGCAACACAGATCTTGAAATCCATTTATGTTATTATCTAAGTAGAGATGGTTGGAAACTTGGTTATTTTATATTGTTAGATAGGTTAGATACTCACCACAAGGAGTTTTTTTGCATTTTTATTATAGAAAGATGGTGACTACCTCCTTATTTTGAATCACTAGTATCCCTGTATTTTTGTTTTTTTTTTACAGTTAATTAATTTGGATCCCATATGGGAAAAATATATATCTAGTAAGTCTGCTTTTCTAAACATGCATCATGCATGTTCCCCATGCCTTTGGTTGTGCCTAAATTTTATTGTCTTAGGTTGTGCTTGGATTTTGGCAAGGTTAAGCCTATTATGCTGAAAAAGTTATAAAAAAATGTTTAGAATAGAGAGACCACAACATACATGTTCAATAGTGTGTCATTTGTATAATAAATATGAATGATAAAACAATTATTTCAATAAATAATTTGATGTAGTAGCATGGTCCAGGAAATTCAAGTTTTTTGGTAAGTGTGCACTGAAAAAACTAAACTTAGTGCATAGTAATAACATAACGCAGTTGGAAGCATCATCATCATCATCATCATCATCAGATAAGTGCATAGTAATAATGTAAGGCAGCAAGAAGCATCATCATCATCGGCCGAAGCAAAGCGACCTTGATATCATACTTGCAACCTCATGTAAACTTTATTGGATTGTTGAGGTTCACTGTTTTGATTTCGAACTTATTGCGAGGGACGTAATTATTATATCTACAAAAATGAGTTTCTTTTTGGGATTTTGATAATGTTTGAGATGTCCAATCATCTTTACAACCTAAGAAACGGTTTTTAGCCTCAAGGCAAAAAGGGTCTTTACCATTTTATACAAAGTCAAGGACGTCCCTACCCTTTTTGGGAAAAAGCCAGAGCTTGGTCCACGCAAGTAAACTTATGTTATTAACTAACACCTTTAGTAAAACATGTAAATGGAGTAAGACTATAGGTCACATTTTAAACTTCCATGGGATATCAAAAAATCGAACCACATTTGCCTTCATTAACCATAGAATATCAAAGAAATGTCTTTTGTTCTTTGTTTGTTATTTTTTAAATTTTTATTTTTAATTTTTTGTTATTGTAATATATTTTATACGTAAATATATACTTTATTAATATTAAAATTTAAATAAAAAGTCCGAAGTCTTCCCCCCGAATCAGCCAATGCACCGAATTGCTTCATTTTTCTGACCGAACCTAAGAAGGCTCCAAAGCGAATCTGGCAACATTGGTGTGGAGAGTTCATATGCAGTATTGGAGGTGTGAAGGTTAGAAGTATAAACATATTATTCTTGTTGTTATTTTGAAGGGTATTTTTAGTATTTTTTAGTTATTGGTATTACTATTAACAGATTATCTTCGCCTCAGCTGAAGTCTTTAGCTTGAGCCCCATTGATGCAAAGTGAACCCAATCCCAAAAATATGTGAAAGAGAACTTTGGAAATGGCCCATGTGTGTAAAATGGCAAATATACACCTAATATATTTTAACAATATAATAAACATGATTGACATTTTCACAAATTTGAAAAATATGCCTGATATGTTGAAAATATGTTTTAAAAAATGAAGAGTTCTCTTAAGCAAATCTGATGTCGCTGATTGCAATTATGGTCTTTCTTACCACAAATGGAGTTTTGCTTGTATGCATCAATGAGTAATGCTTTGTTTATATAGATGGTTACATCTCTTATTCTCAATTAATGAAACTTCATTTGATATGATCACTAACGAAAAGGATGTTGGATATAGTATGCTGAAAGTTACGAGGCATTAGAGTCTGTTTGAGATAGGTATAGTGTTTCAACAAGAGTTTCTCTTCGGATATCAGTTTCAATGCAGATCTGAATGTGTCATATATCATGTTTAATCTGCTGCCCTTTTTTTGGTGCTTCCCATTTTAAAAAACTCAATGCAAATAAGTTTGTTATTTTAAATCGAGTATATAAAGGAATAGAAAGTGGGCTCATTCTTGTTGTCATTTCATTACCATGTGTGTTGACCTCATCCATGTGTTTGGTGGATTCAAGATTCTGAGATCTCTGATAAACTTACATTCTTAAATTAATATTCGAAATGTATCTTTTTTTCTTGCTCAAAAGCTCAAACGTCAGTTCCCCCGCCCCCCAAAAAAAAAGTAGGTTTGCACTTGTGACTAGCTTTCAGAAGAACAAAATAGGAGGTTTGCACTAATTTCTACCCAAAATGGTTACAGGGTTTCTGATGCAATGTCATCCCGATGTAGTCGAGTTTCCTTTTAATGGATATCCAATTAGGACCCTTGGTCCTCAAAATTTTAGCCTGAATCTCTTCTTGGTTAAAAGGATTCAAATTTTGTAATACACAAGCTGTCAGCTCCAAGCCATGGCCTTTTTCTCCAGAGGCATACCTTTTAATAATGTCTTGGGACCACTCCCAAGAAGTGCGATCCAATTTTTCATGTATTCCTAGTTTGGGAAATAATAATTTAGGTTGAGTTTGTGAAGGACATTTTATTGCATAAAAGTGCAATAATTATTAAGGTTCATGTAACGGTCAACAAGGATGTGTTAGCAAGTTTTTGCCAACACCAAGTGCAATGAAACGGATCTTTACATGCCTCTCCATTCCCTTAAATACAGTTGAGATTGGGCTCTTCCCTATCTGCTGTACTTTCTACACAATAGGGATGCCCATCCTGTTAGGTACCCATCATGGGCCTCAAAAAACAACGTTTTACTCATCTAATCTGACTGGAGTTACATGACAGTGATTTGGACAAAAAGCACTCAACTGGACCACTTTTATGCTCAGTGATTGTTCTCCTTGCCCTGGTTTGCACACACGTGCGTGCACACGTATGTGTAATATACAGAAAATTTTTGCTAAGTCCATGCGCTAAGACTCTACAACTTGGCCCAAAAGCCAAACAACTAGCTAAGGGGAATTCTTTGACTGAGAAATTCTCATTTCATCAATCCATTGCATTGTGAAGGATTTAAAGAAAAATGAAAAATAAAAAAAGAAAATATCCAATTTTGAGCTTAAAAAACCCTAGATTCAATCATCCACAAAATGGACATCTAGAGCCATTCTTGGACTCGGAATTTATCACGAGTACTTTGTGAGCTCTAAACCATTTTTTCTTTTTCAGATTCATCATAGAAATGAATAGAGATGATTTGAGAGTTTCTGAAACAAAATTTCCCCTAGCTAGGTGCAAATACTCAGCTAACTCATATAGCTTTTGCTCAGGGGCTTACGGAAGTGTTTCTGTATATGTCCGTGTGCGTGCGCACCAAAGGATTGTTTGCTCCCAAGTATTAATTTCTAAAGCATTAGTTGGTGGCCCAAAAACCCTTAATAAAACCTATCTAGGGGAAATGTTTGACCCCAACTTTTGTAAACAATCCATATTCATCCCTATGAACTAGCTCATAAAAGTTTTTGAAAAAATACACTCGAGAATTTTTTTTTTTTTTTTTTTTTTTTTTGAGGAGAGAAAAAGTGCAATCACTACAGGTCATCTGTTTGAAGAAAGAAAAAATGGTGTTAGATCAAGGTCTTAGCAGGATATGTTTGACATCAAATGTTGGTGATGTCCTCATCATCATCCTCAATTGACCAATTTAAAACAAAAAATTTGATTTTGAGTTCTTAAAGGCGGAGATCTAAAACTGACAGCTGCGTCCACTGAATTTTCTCTCTCCTAGAGGAATCCATTTTCTAGGATTTTTGTATTTTGTTTATATTTAAACTTTCCCTTAACCTGTCCCAAGCCCAGGTAAAGGAGGTGGGTTGCGTTGCATAGGCAGCCAGCATAAAACTTTGCCACATCTTATCATGAATCCTGAAGCTAAATAACGGGGATAATGCCTAGATGATGATGATGATGATTTATTTGTTTATTTGAGATTGTTCTTGGGGTTCAAGTGTATGTGCAAAATTCAGGGTCAATTTAATCTCCTCGATAGGTTTTATTTTTTGGAGTTTTTAGCAGTGAGCTAATTCTGTGTAAATTAGCTTAAGGGAAGTTTTTATGCACACACACACACATATGTACAGCTTTGTCACAAACCAGCTTTTGTTCACTTTCCTTATTTTGTTGGGTAGTGTTGCTCTATTCTCATAAGAGGACATCCTTATGACCACAAGAATCAAGAGTTCAGACTTGACACACTAGACAATCGGGTATGAAAATACCGACACCTGCATTACAAACCCTGCCTGCTGCTCGCATATTTGATCTATAAACCACTTCCTACCTTTTCCTTTTTGTGCTTGTTTGGCCATCAAGAGCTCGCTGTGTAAGCCTCTGATCAAGGAGAGCTTGCTGTATTGCCAACATCTTCACTTGTATGCTTGGTGTGCTTGACTTGCTTGTTGTGGGCTTTCTGTGTGCTTGCTGTTTTCACTATATGATTTTTGTATTTGCTACATACTTTTTCGGTGCCCCACTCGTGGTCCTGTTTTATTTTCTGATAATCATGTGTAAGGTTATACTGTGAAAATGGTTTTTACTTTCTTTTTATAGTCTTCCATGTTGTCTATCATCTGCTTAGCCCGAAAACCTACCTGACCTCCTATTTGGCTATTCCTAATGCTATTTTACTTGCTCCCAAATTCATCTCAGAGCTCTATGTCATTCACCTGGAGGGCCTTTCTTAACTTCCCTTCCCGCCCAAGCTTGAATTGATTGAGCTACCCATCTCTGAAGTGGATGGGAGATACCCCACTTCACCTCACGAAAGAATATATTGTTGTAGCCTTTTTAGTTGTGTTGGACCTTTGTAATTTGGTTGTGCTAATGCTTGCATGCTGTGTATATTTTATCCTGTGGGTTTTGCATGTTGTTGTATGTCTGTGCAACCACATGGCCAGCTTGGAAGCCCTTGGAACCATTCTTAGATGCCGTTTCAGGTCCTTCTGTTTTGGTCAATGTTCCGCAAGTGCAGCTGTTTAGAAACCACTTAAAGAATCCATTTTATACAAGTGTGTGTGTGTATGTTACCCCGCAACCCCCCACTTTGCATGTGGGCTGAAAACAGGAAATACTTTCTTTAATCCTGCATGCAAAAGGAATTTTGTGGACAGAAGCCATTAGCTGGGGCACACACAAGTGACTATCAAAGCCCCAGGTATGGCTGTCAATTGGACCAGGCTTGGTAGGCCCTTTTTTTTTCTTTGGGGCGGGGCAGGGGAAAGAATAAATCATCATCATCATTATCCGAGCCTTATCCCAACTATTTGGGGTTGACTACATGAAATTTGATTTACCAATAGGTTTAGGATTCATGAAAAGATGTAGCAAAGTTTTATGTTGGCTGCCCTACCAACACAACCCTCCTACTTTATCCGGGCTTGGGACCGGCATTACTAGCTTGGGACCGGCGATGGCGGAGTTGGCCGAAAAATAAATAGAATATAATATATTATTATAATTATATGTTTACACATTCAAAAAAAAATTTAAAACATTCAAAAAATAATTATATGTTTTATACATTGTGGCCCAACCCTGGCCATGTAGCAGCCCTAGCCCTAAGTATGTCAATGGATGTCGTGATCCATTTGATTCTATAAAGCTGGTGCATTCGTCACCTGGTTAGTGGTCCCATTCCCACTTCATAGGCTGTGATTTACAGCTTGTAGGCTTTGAGAATGATGGGAAAAATCATCATGATCTTACATATGGTATCTTTTTGCAAATTGACATGAAACTTGACCGACTCAGCATTTGGAGACCAGAAAGTCGGGGGTGATTGGGAAATATGAACGCTAAATGTTATTAGGGTCTGGGGACTCATTGATAGTGGTTTGTAGATTAGAACTGAAGTTTTCTCATTGTTTCACGTGGAATTAGACGAGGAATGCTGCGGTTGTATTGTTTATCAATTTTTAATTTAAAGCAAAATTCTGACTGTTTGAATCTCTTAGTGACTCACTTTGATCTTCAATACTTGGTGGCATTGAAGATTTTGGGACTGATTGAGCATCCTCCTCTTTGAGATTGCCAGTTTCCATGTCATTGGCTCTGTAAGGTTGAATATCTAGTATTGTTAGAGTTCTTGATTAAATAACCACTTCTAATGGTTTCCTTTTAATACTGGGAATATATTGTTTAAAGAAAATTTTGATTCCTTATTAATTCTATTTTATTTTTGTTAATTCTAACTCATACCGCCATTCCTTTGTTATTAATAGGGACCCATGAGGAGCCTTCTCTCTCTTCCCAGGTCGTCACTTACTCACCACTGTAGGAAGAGTTGCAAGCCATTCTATAGGTATTTGAACACGCAAGCCCCAACCACATCAAGCACTCCCCAGCTCCCACCCCCTCCACCTCCCCCCGAGAAAACTCACTTCGGTGGCCTCAAGGATGAGGATCGCATCTTCACCAACCTTTATGGCATGCATGACCCATTCCTCAAAGGAGCCATGAAAAGGGGTGACTGGTGCCGAACCAAAGACCTCGTCCTCAAAGGCTCTGATTGGATTGTCAACGAGATGAAAAAATCAGGTCTTCGAGGACGAGGAGGTGCCGGCTTCCCTTCAGGCCTCAAATGGTCTTTTATGCCAAAGGTCTCTGATGGCCGCCCCTCTTACCTTGTTGTGAACGCTGATGAAAGTGAGCCGGGAACCTGCAAAGACCGCGAAATCATGCGTCATGACCCTCATAAACTCCTTGAGGGTTGCTTGATTGCTGGTGTTGCCATGCGAGCTAGTGCAGCCTATATCTATATTCGGGGTGAGTATGTCAATGAGAGGCTCAACCTCCTCAAGGCCCGAAAAGAAGCCTATGAGGCTGGATTGCTTGGTAAGAATGCATGTGGCTCGGGCTATGACTTTGATGTACACATTCACTTTGGGGCTGGTGCTTACATTTGTGGTGAAGAGACGGCACTATTGGAGAGCCTTGAGGGCAAGCAAGGGAAACCAAGGCTTAAGCCTCCTTTCCCTGCAAATGCGGGGCTTTATGGGTGCCCCACCACCGTAACTAATGTTGAGACAGTGGCTGTGTCACCAACCATATTGCGCAGGGGCCCCGAGTGGTTTGTGAGCTTTGGTCGAAAGAACAACTCAGGGACGAAGCTCTTTTGCATTTCGGGCCATGTGAACAAGCCTTGCACTGTCGAGGAGGAGATGAGCATACCCCTCAAAGAGCTTATCGAGAGGCACTGTGGAGGGGTTCGAGGAGGTTGGGATAACCTATTGGCTATAATCCCTGGTGGCTCATCGGTCCCTCTCTTGCCAAAAAACATTTGTGATGATGTTTTGATGGATTTTGATGCGCTCAAAGCTGTTCAATCCGGTTTGGGTACAGCCGCTGTTATAGTGATGGACAAGTCGACTGACGTTGTTGATGCAATCGCGAGGCTATCGTATTTTTACAAGCACGAGAGTTGTGGGCAATGCACACCTTGTAGGGAAGGCACGGGGTGGCTTTGGATGATGATGGAGAGGTTGAAGGTTGGGAATGCTAAGCTCGAAGAAATCGATATGCTTCAAGAGATCACTAAGCAGATTGAGGGCCACACAATTTGTGCTTTGGGGGATGCGGCAGCCTGGCCTGTGCAGGGCTTGATAAGGCATTTCAGGCCCGAGCTCGAGAGGAGGATTAGGAGTAGGGCAGAGAGAGAGTTACTGGAATCAGCTTCTGCTGCCTCTGCTTGACAGAGAGAGAGAGAGAGAGGGAGAGAGTAATGGGTTTTCAGTTTTTTGTTGGTTAAATTCCCCTGCAGGAGCTTTCGAACAATTGATCGGCTCCTGTGAAATAAAAGGGGAGGAGCTTTGGAGATGAATAATTGTATTTATTAAGTGTTATTGAATATTTGTGTAGCCGACTCCATATTAATTGAAAATTAGTTGAGGAAGTGTTATTGATCATGCGAAAAGAACGTGGATTTTGGATTTGCTTTGGTAACATGATGTTATGTTTTGTTGGTTGGTGGTGTAAACTTACTATTTCGGATTTAATGTTATTGCTGGTTGGTGAAGGTAATATTGCTTTATTGGAAAATTAAATAATAGTAAAAACGCACTCTCTTAAATATTGAAAAACCATTTTTAATCAAATTTTTTTAACTAAAATATTGTATGATGGGTGTGTAAGGAAAAAGTTTTATATAAGGCAGGAATGATATTGTTTAAGAAGATGTGTCAAATTTATACCGTCTAATTGAAATATGTAGTATAGAACACCGCAATTTTACTTAGGAAAAAGTTTATATGAGGATGCAACTTTATAATGTAGAACTACGGATGTAATTAAAAAATTCATCGGAAACGGTAGTTTGAATGTTGAAAAACCTTTTGATTGATCATTTCGATATCGAGATGTATGAACATGAAAAATAAAAAAAATTTAAATCTCAGAGATAATGCATTTAGCACCGTATACACCATTCATTTTCAATATTTTTATGTGTTTATGGATTTGCTTGATTTTAAACATTTTTTAAATTCAAAATTTTATAATTAGATATAAAAATAGATTTTGAGATAATCCAAAGAACATTTTACATCAAAATTATATACCATGATAAAATTTGAAGGTGCACCTTACCTCTACAACTACGGATGCATCCGTGTGCCAACTACACTTTTTTACTTATAACCTCACTTTTACAAGTAAAGTTGCTGCCTTATTTAAGGGTGTTAAGGTTGCAACCTTACACAATCCTCTAATTAAAGCGCATCTTTAAATTTTATAATAGATGTAATTTTGATATAAAAAATTCTTAAGATGGTTTGAGAATCTATTTTCATCTCTAATTATAAAATTTTAAACTCTAAAAATAATTCAAATCAAGTAGATCTATAAACACATAAAAATCTTGAAAATAGACGATCCAGACAATGTGTTGCAAGATACATTATTTTGCACGCTCGAAATCGTTTTTTCTTTTCTTATTCATATATCTCGATGTTGTGATGATCAATTAGAGGATTTTTTAACATCCAAACAACCTTTAATTCTCCATTTTAATATTGCAACCTTATATAAACCTTTTCCCCTTATATAAACCATACCTTTTTGGCAATTCACATAGATAGTAGATCATGCATGAAGTCGATCATTCTCATTTTGCAACGGCTTTAATGCGCAAGAGAAAATATTAAAGAATTAAAATTTAAAAATTCACAAAAAAAAAGGAAATATTCAAGAATTAGTCACAATAAAATATTGCACAAAGATTTTTTTTGTTTTTTGAATAATTATATAACTTTATTCAAGAAAGTAAACTAAAACAACAACAACAAAAATAGCATTAACTATATAAGCTAAAGTCGAGATCAAGAACCACCAAATCCCTCTTTGTAACTCCATGTTTGGCTAACTTATCTGCCTCATTTACTTTTTTTATCTCATCATCATCATCGTCATAATCATCCAAATTTTATCCGAACTATTTAAGAACCACAACTACTTTCTCTATATATGCTCAAAAGTACATATCTCCTAAATCTCTAGGCAACCTGCTTTTTAAGATAGATACAAATGGGTATACATAAACATTAAAATTAAGGTCTAAATATTTTTTTGATAAAATTATTATTTTTAGTTTTTAAAATTTATTTATTTTTTATATTAATAATCACCATAATAGATATTATATTTTCCAAATAAATTAGGTGTAAAGTCTATCTCAATAATGAAATTTTAAGACGTGACTCATTTTTGCATATGAGCCTTAAGACTCAGAGAAATGGTGGCCATCTTTTAAATTAGCCATTTCATCCATAAATTGCTTGCGTTGTCTATTTTACCATTTCCAGAGGTGGTGTGATTATTTTTAATGACATATTTCCTAGTATATTTTCGACACAAAAAAGAAACTAAAATAAGATTAAAAATCAACCAATTTCACCTATTTAGAGCCTGTGTGCCAAAAGAGATTCACGGTCCGATGATTAGACTTGAGTAGCTATTTTGACTTATTGGACTCCCGGTTTGTCTAAAGTAAATATAAGATAGAGTTAAAAACCAATCAAAATCGATGTATGACTCATTTTAACTTTTAATTTATCAGACCGAATTATTTTGACTAAATAGACTAACTAAACAAACTGGACAAATTTTTCAAATTTTTTGTAGGAAAAAGTGTACATATAATTGCAACCTTATACTATAAAACAAAGGGTGAGGTTTGTATAAGGTGTCAACCTTAAACAATCACGGTAAGGTGCATATTAAAATTTTGTTAAAAGATATATTTTGAGTGTTGAAACTCTCATCATTGCCTAAAAATCTATTTTTCACTTCTATTATGAAATTGAAAGCTCAAAAAATAATGCAGATCTAGCATATCTACGAACATTTGAAAATATTAAAAATGGACGGTCCAGATAATGTGTTATAAGATGTATTATTTCTAAGACTTAATGATCATCTAATGACTAAACAACATTCTTCAATGGGTTTCTGAGGTGCACCTTACCTCTACAGTATAAGGTTGACACCTTATATAATTTTTTTCCTAAAAAAAAAAAAAAGGCATCTATCGTAAAATGTTGTTTTGATGCTGAAAACCCCTCTAATTGATCATCTCAACCTCAAGATGTAAAAAAATAATAATAATAATAAAGTCCCAAAATGGTATATTATCTAGACCATCATTTCTCAATATTTTCATGTGTTGGTAGATTATATGCCCGATCTATATCATTTTTTTAATTTTTAAATTTCATAATTAGATGAGGTACATCTTACTTGAATTGTTTAAAGATGAGACCTTCTACAAGCCACAACCTTTTTTTCATATTTTTTAATTATTATTTATTAATTATTTTATACGAGTGCATTAGATCAAAGTTTTTTCAGTTTTTTATATTAGATATGTAGATATGGTGCAAAAGAAGTAGATTTGAATAGTCTCGTCCATACACTCACTCAGAGTCTCAAACTAACCAACTTGCTGGTGGAGTTGGATGTTGAGCGTCATACTTACTCCATTTTAAATTTATTCATTTGTTTATCTTATTTAACAAAATCCAACTGATTCAACCCACAAATGGATTCCAATTTATTCACCTTATTTAAAAAAGTCCAACTAATTCAACCGACAAATGGATTCTAACCAAACACAGCCACTTCAATAACCAGTCCTAACCTTGGGCACTTTTCACTCTGCTCTGATTCGTCTCACTCCGAGTCCACACTTTCTGTCTTTCTCAAACAGAAAAGGTTCCTCTCCATCCCTCTCTAACCGTAACCGTAACCGTAACCGTAACCGTGTGAAGAGGAAACTTCTGAATCCCTCTTCAAGGAACGAACCTTCCCGTCATTACCCACGAAGGTAAGGTACCCAACCAAACCCTAAACAAAAAACACGCAGGCCTTCATTCTTTTAAATTTCTACGAAAAGGACAAAGCGTCTAGCTTTCTCCCTCAACCTACTTTTTTCGAATAATGCGATTCAGTCAAACCAAAACCCACTTTCCCCTCTCTTTCTCTCTAAAACGACTTTTTTTTTGTCTCTCTAAAACCCTGAGTGCATTGAGGATTATATATAATAAAAATTTATAGTCATTTTTAGCTATTAAACGATATAATGATGTATGATTATGATCTTGTTGTCAATAATATGAGTATATGATATTAAAAAAAAAAAAACTCATAATGATGGTGGCAATGAACCCGACGGATATGGGTATGGGTCTAACTTTTGGATCCTATAGGTTTGGTTCGAGTTCGGGTACAGGTCCAAAACCTGAATCTAATCAAATTCAGGTTTGGGTTCGAATCCAGCTGGACCCGACCCCGTTGCTATCCCACTTTTCCTATCTCTCTTATATCTCTAAAACCCACTTTCCCTTGCTCTAAAGGTGCGGTTTATATAACGTTGAGGCTCTAAACGATCAAAGTAAAACTCACCTTCGAATAGTATCGATCGCTTTAGTATTGAAAGTTTTTATGACGACCTAAAAATTTATTTAAAATTTAATTATAAAATTTAAAGCTTCAAAATTAATATAGATCAAGTAGATCTATGGACACTTGAAAATATTGAAAATTGACAGTTTAGACAATACATTACAAGATGTACTATTTTCTAGATTTAAAGTCTTTTTTAAAAAAAAACCCACGTATTTTAGTATCGAAATGGTTGGATTTGAAGAATTTTCAACATCGAAACATCTCTTTCTAGTGAATTTTTTAAATACACTTTAATTTGATTATTTAGGGAGTCAACCTCATATAAACTTTTCCCTCTAAAAATACCCACCAGACTTAGACTTAATTGGTTACCATTTGACAATTTGCACCGCTATATCCTCGGCTCAATTCATGCCACTCAAAAAAAAAAAAAAAAAACTACTTATCCTCCGTTCTCCAAGGGCAACCATTCTCTCTCTAAAAGCCCATTTTCCCCTCTCTCTCTCTTACGCAAAAGAGAATGTCTCGACCACTCTTTCAACGGCCAAAATTGCATTCTTCACTATTGCACCAACATTGCAGCTTCCTACAACCGTTTTCCGTGTTGATTTCTTCAAGCTTTATGCTTAAATTTCATGCCTTCAAAGCACCCATATATACCACCTTTGATTACATGTTTCCCATGTCATCCTCAACTTGTGTTTGCTCTCTCTCTCTCTCTCCAGACCAACCTCAATGGAGACCATTGCAGCAGACACATTTTCACCCTCTCTCTCATCCTTAGATTTTGTCTGGCTCCTCTTCGTTTACAGCAATTTGGTAGTGGAGCTTAAGAATTTCTACTCTGGCTTACTATTCTCCATTAGAAACAAGCTCGAATCTCTCTCTACATTAAAGGCTCTTGAAGAAAGAAACATCTCAAAGCTTGAAACCAAAATTCGGAGATCAAACTCTAAATTTTGCTCGACTAATATTACACCACATGTAGAAGACATCGAAATCGAAGCTGAGGATATCGATACAGTGATGGAGAGGCTTGGACTAACGAGACATGCAAAGGAGAGAGAAACCCATTTTAGTGAGAGAATCGAGCGTATGGGTCGGGAGGAATTCTCGAATTTGTTCGAGGAGCAGGAGCCCAGCTCCGAGGAATTGAAGGAGGCCTTTGCTATGTTTGATGAGAATAGAGATGGGTTCATAAGCCCATCTGAACTACAAAAGGTTCTTAGCAAGTTGGGGTTCGACGAAGGAACCAAGCTCGAAGACTGCAAAAATATGATCAAAGCATTCGACGAGAATGGCGATGGCAAAATCGATTTCCAAGAGTTTGAGAGCTTCATGGAAAGCAGCTTCTCCTAATCTTCTTTGATGTAAATATTATTGTCATTATTAATTTAATTTTTCTCTAAGACAGAGAGAAGAGCTCATTATTATCATCCTTGATTTAATTGATTCATCTAACAAAAATAGGATAGTGTTAATCTGAAGAATTGGAAATATAAGGTATCATTATTAATTACGTGTTGTTTCTTGTTTAAACTCTCTTTCGGTCTGATGCCTTCACCAAAAATTGGATAGTTTTATCTTTTTCTCTTTCTTTCTTTTTTTCCTTTTTACGGGTTTTTTTTTTTTGTTTTTGCTTGGGGGTTGGGTTTTGCAAGTATCAACTTGTAAAATTATGTGTTTCTTCATGCTTTCCAATAAAGAGTAAAGCGGAACAAGTTTTTAACTTACATTAAGGGAGAATTTGTAAATGCTTTGAGTTTGGATTAAATCAAACAAAATTTTTCTCGAAATTGGAAAGGGAAATTTGGGTTCCTTTGAAAGGTAATAAAAGCCAGACGAGGTTGAAAGTAAACCAGGAATTTCTGATATCTTACAAAGGATAAATGGAAGAAATCATACATTACTTGCACAAGATAAAGATGAGTAATTGAAAATCAGAGCACATCAAATTTTCTCCCATATGAACTTAATGAATCTTTAAACATTTCATGGTTTTCAATTTCTGTTGGGTGTGAAGCCCACCAAAATAAATGATAATAAGTAGCAATGCCTAAAACTATCAGTTCCAGCATATGAAATTTACAGGATCAAAAGAAAACTTTACTGAGCTTAAGAATGGCACCAGAGAGTGATGTGTTGTACCAAATATTGATCCATGACAAGTGATGCATGATTTTTTGCAAAGTTGAGATATTCTATTTCTGAAAGGATTGATCTACCCATGAGAGGTAGAAGCAAACATATGTCTGCAAAGATACAAGCAAGTTTTCAGATTTTTTGTATCGAAAGCATTAAGAGTAAGCTAAGGAAAGCAAGTTCTTAACAAGTAACATGATAAAAAAGCTATCATATATATATATATATGGAAGTCAATGCGCAACGCCAATAGGCAAAAATGAACAGTGTTTACGCCCATAGGCTTGCCGCCGTCCAAATTTTTGGACGGCATGGATAAATCAACCACAGCGGTCGATTTTTCATGCAAAAAACATGGGAAACCACAACGGCGGTTGCGACTTTCAGGCAAAACTGCAATAGCTCGTAGAGTCATCGCGAGGCGAAACACTATTCATTTTCATTTTTGCCTTATGCCGTTTTTAAGACTATATATATATATATATATATATATATATATATAGGAAGCCACTATACAACGCCTATAGGTAAAAATGAACAGTGTTTTCACCTATAAGCTCGATGCCGTCTGACTTTTTAGGATGGCATGGATTAAAAAACTGCAACGGACCTAGCATATACGCGGTGGTACCATCACAGACATAGCATGTCTGTGGCGGTAAAACAAACATATGAAACTGCCACAGACATGACACCATCTACTTTGGTTCCGTTTGAAATACCGCCATGGACATAGCATGTCCGTGGCAGGGCGAAACAATGTTCAAAATCATCTTTAGGCGTTTTTAAGATTTTTCTATATATATATGAGTAAACCTTACAATAGCTGGACAGCTATAATAAATAGTATAATGAATAGTAATATAGGTGGAATCCCGATCGTCAGATCTTCATCATGTAGTTTAGAATGTATAGCACTATATGAATTTTAATATTTTTCAAGAAATCGGATCATAATGAAATTTTAAACATGTGCACTAAAAAATAGGGCGCCCAATTAAAAAATATTTCCCAAAATATAAAATGATCGAAATACCCCTAAAAAATGACGGGGGTAATTTGATCACTTTAAATTATTGAAAATATTTTTTTAAATATATAAAACAAATAATTTTTGCTAATTATTTGTTTTATATATTTATTAGGTGCGTCTCACTAAGATGTACACACTCTCCAAATTTCAGATCATTCCAATTTGTAGAAAAAAAAAATGAAAAATGAAATACTACCGGACAACTGTGACCGTACGATGAACTTCAGATGGTGATGAGCATAGGTGAAATCACTGTTTATTTGAAATTGTTTATCAAAAATAGAAGAATCTAACAAAAATAAAAAAATAAAAAATTTATAAAATATAAATTGACCAAAATACCCCTAAAAATTTACTGAGGTGTTTTGGTCAATTTATATTTTTCGAAATATTTTTTTCATATTTTTATTAGGTGCACCTCACTAAGATGTACACACACTCCAAATTTTAGATCATTCCAATTCATAGAAAAAAAATAAAAAATAAAACACTAACGGACAATTGTGATCGTGCGATGAACATTGGACAGTGATGAAATAGGTGAAATCACTGTTCATTTTGGCCTATAGCCGTTGTGAAGACTTTTTCATATATGTATATATATATATATATATATATATATATATATATATATATATATATATATATATATATATATATATAGGGAAAAGTTTTTAAGAGCCGAGGCTCCAAACAATCAACTTTGAGCCTACCTCAAAAATTTCACTAGAAGAGGTTGTTTTGATGCCTAAATATCATCAAATTGATCATCTCAACATCAAGATGCATAGACATGAGACAAAAATCGATTTCAAGTTTTGAAAATAGCGTATTTTGTAATGCATTTTTGGAAGTTTAATTTTCAAGTTTTCATAGATATGTCGATCTACACTATCTTTAAAGCTTTAAACTTTATAAATAAAGATGAAAATGTATTTTAAAGCTATCACAAAGATTTCCAACCATATTTCTCAACACTATTTGAAGGTAGGCTCTAATTTGATTGTTTAGAGCCTAGGCTCTATACAAACTACACCCATATATATATATATATATATATGAAAAAGTTTAGACAATAGATTATCAGTCTCAAATGGTCCTTCTGAGAATGATGACATTTTCATTAAAATGACATAAGGTATATGTATGAGAAATATTATAGAAAGTTCAAAAATGAGTAAGTACATATTTTGGATTCCAGCAAGGCTAAATTGGTTATGGTGTTGACCACTGCAACACCACGACCCACTCTAAAATCCCATAGCTAACTATCCACAATAATAAGATAGGCATATCCATATTTTGGCAAAAATGTATTACAGTAAACATGCTTTTTAAGAACTATTGCACGTTAATACATATGAGGAGCCCTAGTTTCTCTTCTTTGAAATTTGACAGCGACTTGAAAAAGTAGCAATAACATGGGAACAAATTTTACTTTTAGCAAGAACCAATAGTCATCACAAGAACAACAAACCCCCCTCCCACCCCACCTCTTTTTATTTTTATTTTTTGAAACTATGGAATTGATTTGCATCCTTTAAAATTATTTTCGTTGTCGTGGCATTTGATTTGAATTTTGGCTCCATTTTGAAAATCCTCATGCCCTGAGATTCTTAAAGACCTGGACTGGAGCACCAAAAGCTATTGCCAACTTCTCACTGCAATATTTCAATATTTGAAGCATACTTCCTTTTTTCCATCCTCAACATCGTGTGGAGCATCGAGAACATATCCCGCTAATGAATTTACGCAAATAACACTTCTGGTTTTTCATAAATCTCACTCAAATGCATGTGTTTCCTATTTTTTAAACAAAAATATGTTTATTTAATCTCCGGAGTTTGCTAGCATGATCCCATTTTCATGCTTCCTCACCATCACCATAGAGTAAAAGCCTACTATAAGGGCATTACATAAAGAACATCTTTCATCTCATGATTTAAAAAACTTCCAGAGCTTCTCCTGTGGCACCACATCTAGGTTACATACTAATAACTATATATGTTTTTTTCATTTAGAAATGGAATTCTATACCAGATTCCAACACATGTCCAAAGGCCTTTTTGTCACACTGCAAGTATATTATCTAATGAGAAGCTCAAGGTGCCCTATTTCCACTTCTTCCAAACTCATGATACCTATTGTTTTCCTCTCTGTGCAAATATCAAAGAACACCGCATGATATCAGAGCAAGCCAACTTAATCTTGCTCCTGTAAGTCCTCTCATTTATCTTATTATCAAGAGAAACACGATTTGAAGCAAGACAGGGAGGGAGTTTTTCTTCTTTTTGTTGAGCATCAACAACACAGCCAATCTAGAGCTTGCACAAGACAACACATTCAGGTGTGTAAGCACCTACATATGAGTCTCTGCCTCACAAAACTGGTTCATCTCAATATAATCTATTTTTAGGTGAAATCTCCTCTGATTTGAGAAGCATCCATCTTCTTTTCAATCTTTTTTCTTTGCCATTTCATCATATATTAGGGTTTTATCTGATTTAAGAACATTATTTTGATATTTTATTTACTAAACTGCTATGGAAGAGAAGAGTTCATCAGTTATTGCTCCTCAGAAAGCTAAACTGCAAGTCCCATCAAACTTCCTTGAAAACCCTAATTTGCAAGTCACTACTGGAAATTCAGTGATAGTCCCTACCTACAATGATCTCATTTGGTTACAATATCTCTTGAAGGAACAAATTAGGTTATGTTAATTGTAAAATTCAGCAGCCTGATCCACTTGATCCCAAGTTCTCAGAATGGGACATCAATAATATTGTTGTGATCACTGGCTCCTTAGTTCTACGGAAAACATCTCTCTCAATGACTAATGTAACATGCAAGGGTTGAAGAAATATGGAAGACTTTACTAGCCTAGTTTTCTGAGGACAATGTGGCCAGTTGTCAATTTCATCTGGACAGCATTAATTGTGAGAGCAGAGACTGCACTATGGCTCAGTATTTTGATCATCTCTAAGGCATGTGGGAAGTATTGAGCAATCATGTTCAGTGACATTTGGCATTGCCATCCAGTGCTCCCAACAGGAGGACAGGCATATTTTTTAGCACTTGGCCGGGGTAGGAGGTGAATATGAGACGACGCAAGCCAAATTGTCGTGAATAAGAAGCTGTGATTCCTAAATGCTATTTATGCACTTTTATAGATAGGAAAGAGGAAACAAATAATGAACCCACAACCTCAGGTCCACAAGCATCCGAATCCAATTGTAAAGGGAAAAAATACTGCTCCATGAACAGAAAAATGCAATGATCAAGATCATCTAGAAATCAAGATGAGCAGCTTTGGTGTACCCATTGCAACAAGATAAACCATGTAAAAGATAAATGGTCATTGTTGCATTGGAGACAGCAGCTCCATCAGTGGGACAGCCCACTACTAGAGTTTCTGCTGCAAATGATCTTGTTTTGAACAAATTAGATGAACTTACTCGACTTCTTGGAAGTCGGTCATCACCCTCCATCTTCTAGGATGCAACACATAATGCCTTCTCTCCAGTTTCTTCTACACCAACCAGGCGGATTGTAGACTCAGGGGCTTCTTCACATGCAGGTACACCACTATACTAATCCTTCCTAAAATATGTTTCAAATCCTAAGTATGTAACCCTTGCTGATTGGTCAAATTCTTAAAAGAAGGAAAAACCTTGTATCTCTTTCAATTCAACTCTTTTTGAGCATATAAAGAAGCCCATTTTGGGAATGCACGATAATACACTTGAACTAATCATACAATGCCAACCAATGGCTCATACAAATTTCCGTCAAACAAGTGTTAAATATATGCAGCTTGATTTGAAGTGTGTTATAATGATTTCATTCTCACAAACTATTTTCCTTAATATAATGATGATCAACTCCCAGATGTTTGGTCTTCCCATGTTGTATTGGATTGTTTGATATTTTGATAGTATTTGGTTACCGCAATACACCTTTGTTAGCTTCTTTAGGTGAATACCCATTTCTGATAATAGATTGGATAAACATGCAACTTCTAAAGCTGCAAGACACATTGATCTATACTCTGCTTTGGTTCTTGATTTGGCCACAGCTTCCTGCATTTTGCAGCTCCATGATATAGGATTTCGTTCGAAGAATGTACAGAAAAACGGTTACTGATCTTCTATCAATAGGACAGCATTGCAAGTCAGAATTAAAAAAAAGATGTTAGTTCTAGTTCACCTTGCGAGACATATAAAAGGCCAGAGTTTTAAGTTCCTTTGGCATACCTCAAAGTCATCTTTGCAGCCTCAAAGTGTGGCTTTCTTGGATTTAGCCTACCTTGGCACATTGTATGGATTGCATGAGCAATAACTGGTCTTGTGAAGGTCAAGTAGTGAAGCCCTCCAAATAATTTCTATACTGAGCAGCATTTCGAAGTAACTCCTCTTCATTAACTAGAAATTTTAGATTCACTTGAGCTCGACATGCCAAATTTCTTAAGCATTTCCATTGCCCATTATGGTTGAGATATAACCAAACCTACTGAGTATCTATCTACTGCTATGCCGAGGAAGTATTTTAAGTTTTCGACATCCTTCATTCATAGGATGCTTGCAACTTTTCTTTTAGTTCTTGGATACCCAACTTGTTACTTTCCTAACTATTCCCTATCACCATGCATTTGAGAATCACCATTCAGATACTTCTTCCTCATCTTCTTAAATTTCTTGAAAGTTTACTTCAGGTTACTGATCTTCCTCTTCATTAGGAATAAATTTGAGGCCATTGCTAAGTTGAAGCCTCTTGAAGAGAGAAACAAAGAAGAAAGAAAAAAATCCCCTATTATTTGAATCAGATACTCACTCCTATTTCTGCATTTCTCATTAAAGGGTTTTGCCTCTCTCTAGTGTAGTCCCAAAAGGTTTGATTTTCTAATTTGGTAAATCCAGAGCACATTGCGTTGTGATTCTTTTAAAAACAAAATTGCAGATTAATTCTTTCTTAAATAACAAAATGGTTATTGAAGGAGAAATGCATCAAGACCTCAATCCCATAAAACGGAAGTTCACTGATTGGATGTTTATGATTTTTTCACCCAAAAAAATGATGACTATGATTTCAAGAATTAAAGTATACAGTTAATATGAGGACAAAGGCCAAACTCATGGTAAAAGTTACAAAGCAAGATCAATATGTAGTCCTGATAAATTTTTACAAAGCAAGATCAAAATGTAGTCCTGATAAATTTTCTTTTCAAACCACTTGGAAGTATGTTGTTAAACCAATTCCTGGATGCATTCCTTCCTTCCACACCTGGTTAGAGATAACAATAAGAGAGCTTCAAAAAGAGCCCAGGCAATCAGGCACCTCTATTGATCAAATCCCAGAGGAAACTCAATAGACAATTCAATGTACAATTTATATAGTCTATATTTCAATAATTTCAATTTCGTATAAAATAACATTTAGTTTATAGATCAATAGTTCCAATTCATACAAAATGTCATTCATATGTGATCTGAGTTTGAAGCACAAAAGGAATCAACCAACATTTTATTGAGATCCGAAAGGAAGCTAAAGAAATTACTACACTGAAATAGAAGCCAAAAATCTAGTCTTGACACATTATCTGCACAAAATAATGCATTAGACGGTGAAAATTAAAACATGTCAAAAAGTCCAATATACAAATTCAATTTTCATAATTTATTTTTGCTTATTTTCTATTTCAAGTTGTGAAACTTACTAAAGTACAATTTTGATTGTACGAGGATGGGTTATTTGGAGAATTGATTGTGGAAATGTTATGCTCCCTTGATTCCTTCACCACTTTGAGGCTCTAAACTGGTTGTTCATGTCCAAATTATCATGGTATTCTCTCTTTGGGCACAGGTTGTTTCTATAAAATGTAGCTCACACCACATTGGTATACATAGAGACCTGACAGCGCAACCAAAATATAACGGGTAGACATTGGTTACAACTGTCAGTTCTTATTATATGAAATCTGCAGAATGAAAGAGGATCTCAATAGAAGACTTCAAGAATAGTACATTGTGTTGTATCATGTCAATTGTTAATTCATGACTTGAACAATTGAATATTTGCTTCAAAGTTGAGATTTTCTGATCTCAAAGAATGATCTCCTGACAATGAGAGGCCAGGAGCAAACAGGTTCTACACCCTGTATAGATGTAAGGAAATTTTCAGATTTTTATATATCAGAGAGAAACTGTTAGTAAAAATTGATGGAGCGAATGAGACCAAACCCGAGATCAGAGAGGGGGATGTCATGAAGCTGGTGATCGCAAAGCCCGGATTTTAATTAAGAACTACCCAAAAGAAAGAAGGGTCACTTTCTAGAGGCTCTATAATTTGCCCTGTTTTTTTTGTGTCTCCTCTCTGGCTTCCCATATTTATAGGAAGAAGATGGGCCAATGTTCATCTTTCTCCAACGGGTCTCTGAGAAAAGGCCTTCCCTGATCTCAGGGATACTCATCTATTTCATCCATATGAACATTGGAAAAATGGCTTTATAAAATAAATAATTATTGCACTTTTATGAATGAATAAGTATAATGAAACATGGGATAAAGCCCACAATTGTAGGCAAGGCGCCTCATGGCCACATGTGTCAGCATCTCCCACTGGGCTATGACGATCAAGCATAATAATAAATCACAGGCATTGTCACGCCCCAAGAATTTACAATACTGATATTCCTGAGATGTGACAGTCAAAACCTATATACATCTCTTGATAGGACAAATTTACAGAGGCGAATTCTTACAAAGTAACAAAAAAAGTTTAAGCACAACTACAATATCTTCCAGAGTTGATCCTGACGAGCACTCAAAATGAAACCGCAGTTATCCTGAAAAAAATGTTTACCATAATTTGATGAGTTTGGCTACTCAGTAAGTGATCATCATAATCCTAAAAATAATCATGGTTGAAAGATATCAATATTTTCAAAAAGGAGATCTATTAACAGAAATGCATTAACAGTTTCACTTTCAAAAATGCATAATTAAGTATAATCTGAATAATTGAAATGCATATAACATTTTAACGGCAGCGCATAATTTAAAAGATTTCACAAAATACCCTACTGGCGTCCCAAGTAGGTCACCTATATACCCCATCAGCGTCCTGATGGGTCCACTTAATCCCTATCGGTGTCCCAGATAGGTCCACTTAATCCCTGCAGGTCCACTTATACCTCACCGACGTACCGGATGAGTCCACTTAATCCCTACCGGCGTACCGGATAGGTCCACTTATACCTCACCGGCCAACAGGATGAGTCCACTTGCATACTTAAAGTATTTCTAAATCTCTTTAAACATTCGAAAGCAGCAATATCATGTACTCAACATATCACTGAAATTATTAATATGAATTTCACTGAAACCAATAATAACAGTCACTTTCAATAACATTTCAAAAATAACCAGTCAAATATTTTGGGCTCAAATTTAGAAAGGTAGCAGTTCGTAAAGACATTCTAGCATAATTGTCAACCTAATATGTATAGAAAAACTCTTACAAAAATTCACGAATACGAAATTATCACAATTTATGAGATGTTAATTCGCAAATAAACATTTCACAGACAATGCTACAATCAAATGCAAAAATATCAGTTTTCAGATAATAAGGCAGTCATTTGCACATGAATTTTACAATGTCTAAATATTCAAAAAACAGTAGAAAGAAATCTCAAAATTTTAGTAAAAGCAAAACTATCACATTTATTTCTAATAATTTTATTTCTAAAATTTTCTAACAATAGAAAAGAAAAATAAATAAATAAATTTATTTCTAAGAATTTACAGCATTTAAAATTTCTAAGATCATAATTTTATTAAAAAGATTATTTTTCAAAATAATGAGGTCGCTTGCGCATAAAATTTATCGCGCCTAAAATTCATGATAATAAGCAGAAATAATTATTTCATTTCATTTTTAAAAAGAACGGATTATTTTTCAAGATAATGAAGTCACTTACCTAAAATATTTGAGAGGGAGCTTCCAATAAAAATTCGGCGAGAGAGAGAAAGAGCTCACTGCATTTCGACTAGAGAGATAAAGATCTCAAATATTTTCTAGGGTGGGAGTCCTCGCCTCTCCTATTTAAATTCTTAAGATACCTTATTATATTATCTTATTAAGTTACACATCATACATGAGGTGTAACAATTATATTACACCTAAACGTTTAAAGCCTACGTCCACTAAAGGACATGGCAAGGTAGCAAAAACTTAAACCAAAAGCTTTTGAAAGTAGTGATGATCCCTAAGGACCAGCATGCTCATATGGACCATTGCTCAGTCTATTTTCTTCTTTGTTTGTTTGTTTGTTTGTTTTTTTTTTTTTTTTTTTTTTTTTTTTTTTTTTTTTTTTTGTTGAAAGTTTAGGATTGTTACAGGCATACTCCCACTTTTGAGTATGACCTTTAAGATAATATCTTGTCATGAGGTTTTTCTCACGCTTTCGTGGATACCTCTCATAACAAATGTTCATCATGAGGATTTTCACGCTAATGCGGATTTGTCACTCATGAAAACTGACTAACTTAAACATTTTTAAGTCTCATTAAGCTAGTGTGCTTAGACAATAGGTTAACACTTAAAGCCTTTGTTAATTGGTCAACGATCATATCTGATGAGGGTAAGTAACTAACAGTTACTTCACTTTTCTCAACTACATCCTGAATGTAGTGATATTAGACATCTATATGTCTTCCTTTGGAGCTATTTGTTCCACTTTGAATTAATTTAATTGCAGTTTCATTATCACAAAACATTTGAATCGGTTCGTCGATTATTTGCAGCTTTAAGTCATCTATGAAGCAGTTTATCCAGACGGCGAAAGTACATGCAATGTACTCTACTTCCTGTATGTACCTAGCTACACACCCTTGTTTCTTGCTAAACCAAAAAACAGCTGCCCCTTCAAAGAGGAAAATATGCCCTGAGGTGGACTTACTATCGTCCTTATTCCCCAGCAAAATTTGCATCTGAATATCTTATAACTTCAAGCTTATCTGCTTGAAAACACAATTTTAGATGTTTTGCTCCCTTAATGTATAATTCTTTTTATTGCTCTCCAATGAGTTATGCCTGGATTACTTTGATATATACTAACAAGTCCTACGGCATAGCTCAAATTTGGTATTGTACATCTTATTGCATATACCAAGCTACTAATAGGTTGTGCATAGGGAACGTTAGGCTTTTCTTGCCCTTCTAGTGGAAAATCCTTCCCAGACAACTTTGTTCCTTTTTCAACAAGAGTGGACAATCATTTACAATTTTCCATTTGAAATATTTTAATAACAGAGTCAAGATATCTCTCTTGGCTCAAGCACAACATTTTTTATTTCTATCTCTAGTTATTTTTATGCCTAGGACATAAGATGCTTCTCCCATATCTTTCATCTCAAACTGAGAAGAAAGCCATGACTTAGTCTTATCAATCATTTCTAAGTCATTTCCAGCTAATAAGATATCATCTACATATAATGAAAGTATTATGAATTTACTCTCACTCTTTAAGACATACACACAATGGTCCAATCTATTTACTTCATATCCCATCGGCATCATGATATGTTAAGTACCATTATCTTGAAGATTATTTTAAATCATATAATGACTTATTTAATTTATGTACTTTATTTTCTTGGCCTTTAATTATGAAGCCCTTAGGTTGCTTCATGTAGATGGTTTTCTTTAGTTCACCATTCAAGAATGCAGCCTTTATATCTATTTGGAAAAGTTCTAAGTCATAATATGCAACGATTGCTAAAATTATTCTAATGGATATAAACGTTACAATAGAGAAATAAGTGCCGATATAGTCGACTTCCTTTCTTTGGGTAAAACCCTTTGCTACTAACCTAGTTTTAAATTTATCAATTGATCCATCAGATTTTAACTTCTTTTTAAGTACCCATTTACAAATTATAGGTTTCCTATTTGATAGTAAATCACATAGATCCCTTACTTTATTTTTCTCAATAAAATCTAATTCTTCTCTCATTGCATTGAGCCATTCTTGAGATTCGTTTGACTTTCTAGCATCATCGAAGTCAAAAGGGTCATGGATTTCATCTAGGTCAATAAGGTTGTCTATCTCCTCACTCATATAGACATAGAAATCATCAAGGTATGATGGAGGAGCTCTAGACCTTTTTTGACCACTTAACATTGGGTGTGTGGGTACTTCAACATCATCATATTGATCAAGGTTATCCATATCCACTATAGGTAGTGGTTCTAAGTCATCTACAATATTAAATGGATTATCATTATCTACTACAGGTAGGTTTTCTCCAATAAAAAATCTTCTAGGAATTCAGCATCTCTGCTTTCAACGAGTCCCTTATCTTTATGATAAAATCGATATCCCTTTGAACTTTAGGGTATCCTATAAAATTACAAACTAGAGTTTTATTTTTTAACTTATTTCTATGTTAATATCGAATTAGGACATGTGCAATCGACCCCCACTTCTTTAAGTTGGTTAGATCAGGATTTCTCCCCGTCCATAATTCATAAGGGGTAGAATCTATTGCCTTAGTTGGAACCCTATTAAGAATATACATGGATGTGCTTATTGCTTCGCCCCAAAAGGTCTTGGGTAGACTAGCATGAGCTATCATGGATCTAGTCATATCTAAAAGGGTTCTATTACTCCTTTCAACTATTCCATTTTGTTGTGGCATATAAGACATAGTGGTATGTCTTTTAATACCATATTCTTAGCAATAATTATTGAAATCTTCGGATGTATATGCACCTCCCCTATCAATTCTAAGAACTTTAATGTTCCGACCCAATAGGTTTTCTACTTCTGTTTTATATATTTTAAAGTTTTCTCAGGCTTCTGATTTATGGTGAATTGGATAAACATATCCAAACCTAGAAAAATTGTCAATAAAAGTGATGAAGTATGACATCCCTCTATGAGTTTTAACATTGAGGGGCCCACAATGTCTGAGTGGACCACATTCAACAACTCATTAGCTCTCTCTCCTTTATTGAATAATTTCCTAGTCATTTTTCCTGACAAGCAGTGCTGACAGGTTGGAAATTCCATGTTATTAAGATTTTGAATAAGACATTTCTTTATTAACCTATTTATTTCGTCTTTTCCTATGTAGTCAAGCCTAAGATGCTAAGTGTATGCATCAACTATCATTGCACAATCAACATAACCAAAATAAGTAGAAATTTTACTATCATCTTTCTCATTTACGTGAAGAAGGAACAAGTTATGATCATCAACCAAGTGTCCCCAAGCATAATTTTGTCAACGCTTTCCGATTGATACTTTCAATGATCGAAAGCGGACTTCAAAACCCTTTCTAATGAGCAATGAGACATATAATATTTTGCCTCATAGAAGGGATAAAATATACATTAATTAATTCAAGGTCGATTGCCCCTACATACAACCTACAAGTTCCAACACCTAATGCATCAAAATAGGTGTTGTTCCCCATGTAGATGTGTTTCTCCCCAACTTTTATTTCTTTGAACTCCTCAAAGAGGCTTGCAATATGCCGATTAGCGCCTTACTCTACCCACCATCCTTTGATGTCGTGGTCTACAAGCAAGGACTCAGAGACCACGAAAACAATTTGTGCCTCTTGCTTCTGTTTTCGTTATGCTTTGGATTTTGCGGGTTTCTGTTCTGCGAGCAACGGTTTTTGAAGTGACCTGGCTGACCACGTAAGAAGCATTTTGGTGATCCTTATTTAGTTTCTTGGTTGTAGGGCTTAGTTCCTCTGTTTTTGAACTTATTGTTCCTCTTATTAAAATTCCCTTGAAATTTCTGGTCGTTAGGTTTGCTTGGGTTGGTTAGATTTGGGATGTCCTTGAGCAAGCATAAGCTTACTCCTTTGATCTTATATGTTCTTACGCTAAGGCTAGTTTCAATTCTTGAAAGTTCAGCCATTACAATTCTACTAGTCCTTTGCTAAGTTATGTGTGAGCAACCTAATACTTTCTAAGTTCTAAAGAACCTAAACAAGCCACCAAAATATTAAATATGTGGTCAATGCATGTACAGAGCGAGCTGCAAATATTTCATAAACAATATCAATTATTAAGTGCTGCCTTAAAAAAAACATTTGATGAAATAGGCAAGCTCCCAATCATAAGTAAGCACTACAATTATCAAAGATAATATAAATTCCCCTTTTTTTTATTTGGGGGGCATGAGCAATATCAATATCACGTATGCGTGAGCCCTTATACTAAAAGAGCAATATCGAAGGGAGGAATAGCAGGCAATAAAAGAAATATTTAATGCGATTGATAAAAGAGGATCCAATGTTAGGGATCTAAACCAGTAAATCTTTATATTAAAAAAAATAGTGGTTCAGCTGAAATTGGGCTTCCGGCCAAATTAGGCAGATAAGGGAAAACACATAATAGTAATAAAAATACAAGATCAAATCAAATTAAGGCGTCAAATAATTGCTCTCAAATTCTAGTAGTGTTTTTACCAAAAAAAATAAAAATTTCTAGCATTTTTGTCCACAAAAAAGACGGAGTCACTTTATCTGTCCCTTTATTTGGGATAAATTTTTAAAGCGGCTAGGTGAAATCCCCTCTCCTCCTTAGAGAGAGAAAGAATAAAATTAATAATTAAGAAAAGTGCAAACAACTAGGTTTTCCTTTGGTTGGGTTGTCCTCGTTGAAAAGCCAACTTGAGGAGTTCCTCCAAGTGATTGAAGAATAAAAGGGCAATTGTACAAGAAAAGATCTTACCGGTTGGGATTAATATGATAATTAATTAGCGCGATGAATCACTGCATATACCGGTGATATATATATACAAAAGAACAAAAGAGGGAAGAACATAAAATTTTATCACGCATAAGTCGAGAAAACAAAATTATCCGATCACAATTTTTTTTTTTTTACACAGCAAAGAAAATTTTTACAGCAATCATGAATGAAAAAATATATCAATCATGAATGGTAAAAAAAAAATTCTTTAAAGGGACATTGGCCTAACCTCTCCATAAATATTAGGGCTTCAAAAGAATTTTACAAGAAACAATAGGCTACGCATACACAAGAAAATATCATGCGTCGAACATGACAAACACGATGTGAACATGGAGAGATGATAAATCACAAAAGCTCCAACATTAAAAAAAAATTAGAACAAAAGGGAAGATGGAACCTGGATCGCTCTGATACCAACATTAGTAAAAATTGATGGAGTGCGGATGAGACCAAACCCGATATCAGAGAGGGGGACGCCGTAAGGCTGGTGATCGCACAGCCCGGATTTTAATTAAGTACTATCCAATAGAGAGAAGGGTCACTTTCTAGAGGCTCTGTAATTTGCTGTGTTTTTTTCTGTCTCCTTCTCTCTGGCTTCCCATATTTAGAGGGAGAAGATGGGCCAACGTTCATTACCTCAAAACATAAAAGATGGGCCAACGTTCATCTTTCTCCAACGAGTCTCTGAGAAAAGGTCTTCCCTGATCTCAGGGATACTCATCCATATGAACATTGGAAAAAGGGCTTTATAAAATAAATAATTATCATACTTTTATGAATGAATAAGTATAATGAAACATGGGATGAAGCCCACAATTGTAGGCAAGGCCACGTGAGGTCTCATGGCCACACGTGTCAACAGAAACTACCAAATAAGATTAGAAACAAAATCTCAATATAACATAAGAACATAGACTACTAATCTCATGTAGTTTACCTTGTTCTAAAAGGAGCTCAGGTATCCCAAGCTCATAAGGAGTTCCTGAGAGAGCCAATGTGTTTTCTTTAAAATTTCACTCTAGTCCAAAGAATTAACAAAGACTTCGGAAAAAAAATAATTGTGCGATCACCAAAAGTCACCGCAGGAACAAACTCCCTCCTTGAAACTATGGAAACGATTAGCATCCCTTAAAATTATTTCCCTCTTTGTGGTATTTGAGATGAACTTTGCTGCATTGTGGCAATCTTCACACACCCTTAGATTCTTAATGACCCGGATTGGTGCTCCACGGGGTGTATGCATAAGACCAAATGCTATTGCCAACTTTTCACTGTGATATTTGAGGTACTCTTCTTTCTGTTCTTCCTCAACATCATGGAGAACAGAAGTGATGTCAGGAGCATATCCCACTAATTTGATTTGCACAAAAACCTCTTCTAACTTCTCATAAATCTCATTCCATTGCATATGTTTTCTATCTTTCGAAACAAAAACATGGGTTTTGTTTCTCAGTTGAATCCAACTCACACCAGGCTCTTTCTTGACATTGTTTTCCTTCATTAATCTTCGCACTTCGATAGCATGATCCCATCTCCTCACCTTCGCATAAATATTAGATAACAAGACATAGGTTCCTGTGTCTTCGGGGTATAGTTGGATTATATACTCAGCAACTCTCTCCCCTAAACCAACATTTTGATGGACCAAGCAAGCACTCAATAGAGTCCTCCAAGCAACAATGTCCCATTGAATTGGGACCGATGACATGATCCTCTTAGCCTCATCAAGCTCCCCAATTCTCCCTAAAAGCCCAATAATGCACGTATAGTGCTCCAAACCTGGGGTGATCCCCAATTCTTTCATTCGGTGACTTAAATAATAAAACCCGTCATCCTTAAGAGCCAAATGGCCACATGCACAAAGGACCCCAACAAAGGTCACATAGTTGGGAACCACTCCAACACATTGCATTAGTTGAAATATATGCAGGGCTTCACTCCCAAGTCCATGATGGGCGTATCCCGTTATCATCGAATTCCATGAAACTGTGTCCTTCCTAACCATAGCCATAAATACTTTATCTGCATCCACAATGCTTCCACTCTTTGAATACATATTAATCAAAGCATTCCCAACCATTTGATGGGATGTGTAGCCAGCCTTCCATGCGTGACCATGCATCTGTTCTCCATGATGCATAGAAGATAGCTCAGCACATGAATTCAAAGCCACAGCATATGTAAACTCATTCGGCTGAACCTTTGAACCCATTTGAGAAAAAAATCTCAAGGCTTCCTCATAACACTCGGCATGCAGATAAGAGGTCATAATTGCAGTCCAAGTAGCCACATTCCTATTTTTTGAATAGCAGAAAACTTTTTGTGCATCATCCATCATACCACATTTCCCATACATGTCTATGAGTGAAGTCGTGACATACACATTGGTCTCAAGGTTTTTCTTCACCATCATGCAATGCAATTGCTCTCCTAATCTCATATCTCTCACACTGGCACAAAGATTAAGAATTGTGAGACAGCTGATGTGATCCCAATCCCGGTAATCTCCTACAACAGTTCTAAAACAATCAAAAGCTTCCTTATCATGACCACTGCATAAAAGCCCCGAAATCAGGGAGTTACACGAAAGTGTATCTTTCTTTCTCATGCTTTCAAAAACTTCTTTGGCTTCTCCTGTGGCACCACAATTAGAGTACATAGTTACAAGTGCATTGTTCACATAGGGATAGAACTCTAACCCTGATTTCAATACAAAAGAATGGGACTGTTTGCCTTGATCAAGAGCCCGAAGTTGAGCACATGAACTGATAACTGTAGCAAATACAAAGTGATTTGGCCTCAATTCACTGGTACCCATTAATTCAAACAAGGAGAAGACCTCTCTAGGAAGCCCACTGTGGAGATAACCAGCCATTATTGCACCCCAAGAAACCACATTTCTATCATTCATTTTATCAAACAGGTAGCGAGCATGTTCAACTGCATGGCATTTGCAGTAAATATTAACAAGACTGTTTGCTCCAATTAAATGAGAATCAGTGCCACTTCTAATCATCGCGCCATGGACCATCTTACCAGAACTCAAATCCCCATAATCAGCATAGAATTTCAGCAATTTATAACAGATTTCCTTTTCGCAAAATGGGTTTCTGAATTCGGAGTACTTTATGCTTATATCTCCTGCTATATTTTGGTGAAGTCCGTGAAATTTAGCAGCAAAATGATAGATGGGTCCGTTAAAATTGGCTTGAATAGTTTTAATTTTGTTCATGGATAAAAACCCAATTTCATTTGAAGCCTTTTGTGGAATTGGAACGTCCATTTTGTGAAAAAATCTCCTGCATATAGTAATATTGTTCACTTTATTTTTCTAGAATAATAGCGGGAAAATTAGGAAATAACGTCCTTTTAAATTTTATTAGGGATAAAAGTGACAGGTGCAAATTCTCCACATTTTCAAAGTAGCCCCTTGATCATTCTCAAACCCCGCAAGAAGATGCATATGTGATTTCCTAGAATATATTTTTATCTTCAACTATAAATTTAAAATATATAAAAATGATGCGTATCGAACACATCAATAAACATTTCAATTTTTTAAAAACAGATTGTCTAGAGAAATAATTGGAAGATGCACTATTTTCAATATTTGAAATCCTTCTTTAATATCTATACCTAGTGAGGTTGCGCCGACCAATTGGACGGTCTTCAAGCTCTGGAACAACCTTTTCTAGTGGATTTTGATATGCACTTTTTCTAGTAGATTTTGAGATGCGCCTTTTCTAGTGGATAGACTCCTCTTTTTCGAACCTCGCTAGAAGATGTCGTATAGTGAAACATATGTAATGGCTTAAAAATATATTTTTATCTTTAATTATGAAATTTAAAAATATATAAAAATGTTGCAGATCAAACACATACATCAAAAAACATTTAGAATTTTTGAAAATAAACAATCCATAGACTTCATTGGAAGATGCACTACTTCCATTATTTAGAATCCTTGTTTAATATCTACACCGATTGAGGTTGCACTACGAATTGGAGGGTTTTCAAGTTCAAGAACAACCGTTCCATAGAGTCAATTTTTCTTTTTAAGTGCTAATAAAAATAGAGGTCGTTATCTTTAATTGAAGCTCAGGTGGTAGTACTATCACGACCCCGGCTCCATTCTCAAAAAAAGGTTAAGTTACCCGTACCCTTTACTAAGTAGGGAAACACTTCTACCTGTTTTAAAATTGTTGCGTGAGGTTGCAACCTTACACCCCCCCCTCCCCCCTAACTTTATCATAAGATGTAATTTTGATGTTAAAATTTTTTCAAATAGTACAAGAATGAATTTTTATCTCTAATTATAAAATTTTAAACTTTAAAAATGGTTCAAATCAAGTAGATCTATGGACGTAGATCTTGAAAATGGACGGTCCAAATAACGTGTTGTTGCAATGTGTATTATTTTTAAGACTTGTAGAAGTAAAGTCGTGGTAATTTATATTATTCAATTTATTTTGATTGTGTAAATTTAACACTATATTAAAAAAACTTGTCACTATTTGATATTGACTTACAAAACATCAAATCTATATTATCTTGAAAGACATCAAACCTATACCGTCCAACTTAATACTATAACATTGATGACCGCATTCAATTTTCGTTTTCGTAAAAGTTAAGTATATGATTTTCATTGGACATGTCCGCAAAGTTTCAAAACATTCAAACATCTGTGAAAAATGATAGATTAGAGGTTAGAATTTGTCGAACAACCTCAGTCCTTCGTGTATGCCAGGAATGAGCTAGGGAAAGCCCAAAACCGGATCCTCTAATGATCGACACAAGCACATGAATACACACAATATGAGATTTTGGCATGCAAAAAACTTAAAAGAGGTGTAGCACTACTAAATGTTAGCTGCCGATCACTCAAGCCCGAGCCCTAATCCTAAAACTCATGCATTCGAAGAAGCATTATAAACTTTTGCAGTAATTGACACAAACACATACACACACATGCATACCAAGAAAGTCACTTGGTCTAGGTAGAAAGAGAGCTTGTCGATAGATAAACTCGGTCCTAGGCATGGCAACAAGTTGGATCAGGTCCCGGTTCGGGTCCAGTTATGGGACCCATACTTGATCGGACTTGAACTCACGATCAAAACATATAATGTGGAACCCAGACTCATACCTGACTCAAAACTTAAAACAATTGTTTCACATATTGGGACCCGAAAAACATTATCCGATCCAAACCCAAAATCGACAGGACCCAGGCCTAAAACGGGACCCAAATAGTGATCAGGTCCAAAATTTGGACCCGGACCCAACCCTCTAGATCCAATTTTTGGACCCTATCCAAACCCGAATTGAGTAAGCCCTCGAGTCCTGGTTTGGGTCTGGGTCCGGGTCCATTGCCACCCCTACTTGGTCCTCGTAAAAAAAGAGAGTGTGCTTGTTGAGAGGGAAAAGTTGGCCCCTGTACAAATAGAGAGTCAGTTGGCCTTTCTATCACAGAAGCATTTCTTTCCCCCAAATATAGAGGGAGAAAAGGTGGAAAGTTTGGCACGTGCATGCCTCCTCAAAGGCTGAATCAGCTTTTCCAAAGAATGAAAGCCAAAGACACTTTTGGCATTTTCTCAGGTGAAGGCCGGTACCTCATTATGCACGGCCGCACGTGCACAACCCCTCTCTCGCACGCTTGTTTAGAGATGACACGTGCCATATTACACATGGTTAGGTCATTGTTTGTACCATCATAAAATCTTGCAGGTTGTACAGGCCACGTGCGTTAATCGCCTTCGCACATGTGTGGCCACAAGGAAATTTACCATTGATTTTTTTATGGGTGTGGCTGTATAGAGCCTAGGTTCTACACATTAGAGCCTACCTCCAAATTTTTGTTCTACATTGGAAATTTTTGTGTAAGCTTTAAAATATATTTTTATTTTTATTTATAAAGTTTAAAGCTTTACAAATAATGTAGATCGATATATCCATGAAAATTTGAAAATCTTGAAAATTGACAGTCCAAAAATACATTACAAAATACACTATTTTCAAAACTTGAAATCCATTTTTTTTTTCATATCCATGCATCGTGATGTCTAGATGATCAATTTGATGATATTTGGACATCAAAACAACCTCCTCTAGTGAAATTTTTGAGATAGTTATTTGAGGCATGGGCTCTATATAAACTTTTCCTTTTTTTTCATTCAAAAAAAAGGGGAATATTTGCATTCAAAAAGTCAGTGGGCTCACACTATTTTTGTGCGGTCTCCCTACAATATATATATATATATATATTTGCGATCTAAAATTTTAGGATTCGATAATCTTAACCATGACACTTATTTAGATTTGAAAATTTTCTTTTTAAAAAATTATAAATCTTATTTTATGACTTCCCTTCTTCACCGTCCATTTTAAATTTTAGTGGATATAACATTTCTAACATCCATCTTAGATATGAACATTAGATAGACTGCAGACCGCACAACAATAGGGGAATCGAGTGACTTACCAAAACCGTGTCCCAAAAAGAAAAATAATTATATGGAAAAGTCAAATCTATTTCATAGTTTAGTAGGACCATCCTTTTGTTTAAGGGTGCACTTTGCATACGGATGCATCCGTAGGTATAGAGGTAAGGTGCACATTCAAATTTTATCATGGTATATAATTTTGATATAAAATGTTTTTAGGATTATCTCAAAATCTATTTTTATATTTAATTATAAAATTTTAAATTTTAAAAATAGTTAAAATCAAGTAGATCAATAAACATATGAAAATCTTGAAAATGGATGGTGTAGATAAGATGTTGTAAAATGCACTATTTCTGAGACTTAAAAGCTTTTTATTTTTCATAGTCATATATCTCGATGTCGAGATGATCAATTAAAGGATTCTTCAACATTAAAACTACCATTTCCAATGGATTTTTGAGGGGCATCCGTAGGTCTACATTAGAAGGTAGCATCCTTATATAAACTTTTTCCTTTGCTTAATAATCCACCCATAAAAAGGAAGGGGAATTTTGACATTTCATTTGTTTATAGGAATTAAATACTCACTGACTTGGACTCGGACTCATCCTAATCAAGTCATTCAAAATTTATGGATCCAAATTGGGAATCAATAGGAACCGATCGATTCCTAGTCGAAATCGAGAATCCGTCTTGTCTTGACGAACCATCAAATAACTAAGTTTGGTAATCGGGATCGGTCGAATCACCCACTTCACTCCTATTTTATTTTCTATAGTAGTTGCCAATCTTTTATTTTCTAAAATTAAGCTTATTATTTACTTTTTCGACCAATACTCTCAATGAAGAAGTCTTCATATTGTTGTTTCCCCAATCCATACCGGTTTTTTGGAAAACCGTTTCACGGAGTTGATCCGATTTTCGAAATACTACTCATATATGTGCCAATTCCAGAGGGCAAATTCCAAATTTTGATTTTTGACCAAGGCTTGGACTCGCCTAAGTCACTCCGACCAAATAGTGAACCTTTATAAGTAGTTCCAACTCGTCCAAGTCACTCGAACCCAACCAGGTGCTAGGTCTAGACGACCGGTCCAAAAATTGAAGCATGTCTGCCCAAGCCAAAAATTTTCACAACATTATTACTAAGAGAGCCTTGTTGTCCGACTCGTCCGGTATCGACTCAGACTCAAGCCAATTACTACGTCCAAGTATCGACTCAGACTCAAGCCAATTACTACGTCCACTACTAGCTTGAGCTCAAAGTATGAATAGCTAGCCCGAGTGAAGTCTAAGTCCATTTTTAAGTACTAATATTTCAACTTGGATGAAATTTTAGTGAGGCCTAGGCTTTAAAAAAAACAAAGTAAAACTTCATCTTGAATCCTCTTTCGTAATGCAATTTGGGCATTAAAAATCTCTATGATAGTTTTAAAATCAATTTTCAATATCCAATTGTAAAATTTGAATTTCAAAAAATAATATAAATCTTGTGTATCTTTAAAGACTTATATTTAAGGCGAAATGAGCAATCAAAATAATTATTATAATATATAATATTTTTAAGGTTTGAAATCTTATTTTTTTTATCCACAATTTAATAGTCATAGTCACAATGATCGATTTAAAAGTTTTCGGGCTCCAAAACTACAAACTTTTTTTTGAGTTTTGAGGTGCGACTTTCTTGATCGGGCTTGAGGCCTACAACCTTATTAAAACATTTTCCCTTGGAAATTAAAGAAGAGTACAACAGGCAAAGAGATTCTGGTCTCGTGGGAAGTTCAGCTTTTGAGCTGTGAATTGTGTGATGAGATGAAGACGTCACCTCCTCCTTCATTTGCAGGCTATAACCTCAGTCTACCATTCTAGGGTTTCATTCAGTCTACCAGTCTAAAATCCTGACAAAACGTGAGATACGTCTGGTTAATACTATGTCCAAGTATTTAAGCCATGGTATTAAACGTTGGTCAAAGTTTACTTTGAACTAGTGAACTGGTTGAGGTTTAGTGCACTGAAACTGGTTTGATCTCTAGGCCAGTCGATTGGATTATATTTTTTAAATAATAGTTAAAAATATAAAATATATTAAAGACGTGTAGCTTTCGACAGCTTTAGATTTGTCCAAATTTTTTTTTTAGTAAGTTGAATCGGGCAAATGAAATTCATTTTGATAGGTTTTTTTTACTGATCAAAGGTTTGATCGGTTAGAACGACTTGGTCCAGTCTTATTTAATAAGTGATTTAAAAAACATGACTTCAGGAATTGCTCAGTTCGAATCTGAAATCCATCGTATCGTTAACGTTATGCATATATGTAGAAAAACAGTCGAGTTTAGAAAAGAACCAGTAGTTTCGTATAAAAAAATAATGATTCTCTATAGTAAAACAACGATCTAAGCCTTTGATTTACCAATTCAAAATGGTTTTCGGCTGGTTTACTCCTTTTTCATAAGTTTTTTTTCGCGCGTTCACTATTTTTCTCGTACAGTAAAATGGTGATTCAGACCGTCGATTCACCAATCCGAATCGATTTTTGAGATGGCTGATCCGGGTCACCTATTCATTTTTTAAGTCAATGGGTTTAATGACTATGCTTTAAATTTTGAATTTAATAATTTTTTAAACATTGTATAGTTGTGTTTCGAGTGCTTTTGATGTGCCAGCTTAAAGACCTGTTCACATGCATCCTACCTCCAAAATCCATTTTAGAGATAATAATGATGGATCGATAAATAAATAAATTGAAAATTTTAAAATATTTATTGTTCCATGTTTGCTACTCATTTTTGCCAAAATGGCAAGAATACATGACTAAATTCCTGCGAATTAGGACACCAGGTGTCAGCTCCAAATTTCGGGAAGCTTTCGTCCAAAACTTTGTTTGATTGAACCCAAACTTTCTTCCTCCATAAATTTGTGGTCATAAAATCTGATTATTCCATTCAATATCTGATGCTACAGGCTACAAATCTCTAATTTTAGACACCCCAATTAAAATAAGCATTGAATGAAGAACGCAGAGTACGACCTAAGCAAATAATTTATTTATTTTTTTGACAAAATGACTTTCACCCCTCTCCTCAAAACCTTCATCCCAATTTAACCCCTTGAATTCACCAAAATGTCTTATCTCACCTTAAATTTACATTTTTAAAATTGTTCGCTCCTTAATTGTGTTTTTTTTTTTTTTTACAAATTTGATCTTTTTATTTTGTAAAATTTTTTCTTCCCTTTCTCTTATGTTGCCTAAAATCAATCTTACCTCTACTCTATAAATTTAGACATGAAAAAAAAAAGAATTTTTTTTAACATTATGACCTATTTTACAATTATATCAATATCGTTTGAACTTGAAAAATGATTAATCAAGATATTTGTTACTATTTTCAATGGTTATTATTATTTATTTTTTAAAAAACTTTATCAAAATACTTATAAGAGATGAAATATTTAACAATTGATATATTATTATACTTATTAAAATAATATATTAAAAAAAATTATCAAAATACTTATAAGAGATGAAATATTTAACAATTAATATATTATTGTTGTTGTTATTATTATTATTATAATTATAATTGTTATAAATTATTTATCATCAATAAAATTTAGAGTAATGATCCTATGAGACCCTCCCACACCCATGTGTGTAGGACCCCAAGGGATCACCATTAAATTTAGCACAAATCTGTATAAAAATCCAGTCCCACACCCATATGATAACTTTTCTAGAGATCTATGCCAAATTTAATGGTGACCTTTTGGGTCTTATACACATAGGTATAGGAGGGTCTCATACGATCATTACTCTAAAATTTATATATCAAGTCATAAAAAAAAATTTGATGACTAATGTATGAGTTTGGTATTTTATAAAACAAAAATATCAAATTTGTAAAAAAATATAATTAAGGGGCTAATGGTCCCAAAATTTAAAATTTGAGGGGATTCACGGGATTTTGGTTAACCCTGAGAGTTAATAGGACTGGAAATTTCAAGGAAGGGGTTAGAGGTCATTTTCCCTTTTTTTTTTTATGGTAAAATTTATTGAAATCACCATATATGTGAACTATTTAGAGAAATTATAAAAAATATATTATTTATTGGATTATTGGAAATAAATCCAAAACTTTCAAAAATCTCATCCATACCTTTTTATTCAACTTTTTGTATTTTTTTACCAAAATAGTCTTCACAGTAATCTTAAATCCGTGATGACATCACCGTAGATTCACTACCGTGATGCCCATGGGAGTTCAATGTTTTGAGGCATCACAGCTGTTTAGTGATGTTTAACAACCATCACTGCACTTAACACTACCGTGATGGTTGAGAGATCATCATGGTTATTTTATGATCGTGATGCTTAGGTAATAGTATAACGGTTAAATTAGATTGTGATAGTCTAATAGACCATCGTGGTTTTTTAAGTGCCGTGATGGTTTAAAATTATATTTGACTTACAACCGGCCATGGCCATCACGGTTTTCAATTCACCGTGATGCCTTCACGGTTCTAAGATTACCGTGAATGATATTTTCGTCAACTCATCTAAAAAAAAGGGTATGGATAATGTTTTGGAAGATTTGGAGTTAATTTCTAATAATCTAAAAAAGTTCTATATTTTTTATAATTTCCCAACTATTTATTCCCACCTTGATTGCGTATATTCTGATGTGATCTTTTAAACTCAGTAAGAAAAATTTAAAGGTGTATTCCTTTAATATTTTACATAATTTTTAATATAACTTCTGATGGTCCATAGAAAAGCATATCATGGTTTATTGTTTCAAAACTTCGGGTCGCTGATCCATATTGGGAGAGCAGGACTGACATGGTTCCAACTCAGAATTGAGAACCGATCTGCTTCATATGGACTCACCCTATTTTGTCTTCATCAGGCGAGTCTATTATGGAATTGGATGATCTAGATCACTTGAATAACAGTGTTCTCACCAGTTTTATATTTTTATTATGTTTCAATTACTATTTAACTTTTTTGAGACCAATTCTCATACAGGAGAATTGCCTTGATTCGCTTTTTAGGAGCCTTAGCTCACTGATCTGAATTGGACTTTCAGAAAGTTGGTTAGCCCAACTGATTTGGTTTTTTGAAACACAGGTTTGAGATTTGAATAATTGAAAAAGGATAAAATGTCACTTTAGCTTGTCTTATACTTATATTTTGGTATATTTCTCTTGTAAAATAGATGTCAAATTTATGACAAATATACTTAAGATATCGGGAATTGCACTTTTTTAATTTTCTTACTTAGTTTAAAAGATCACATCAGAATACACGCAATCAAGGTTGAAAATAGTTGGGAAATTATAAAAAATATAGCATTATTTTAGATTATTAGATATTAATTCTAAATCTTCCAAAACATTATCCATACCCCTTTTTTAGGTGAGTTGACGAAAATATCTTTGACGATAGTCTTAGAACTGTGAAGGCATCACACTATTGTGATAAATTTCTCTTCTATTTTACAAGATAAATATACCAAAATATAAGTATAAGATAAACTAAAGTGACATTTTATCCTTTTTCAATTATTCAAACCTCAAACTTGTGTTTCAAAAAACCAGATCAGTTGGGCTAGCCAACTTTCTGATAGTCCAATTCAGATCAATAAGCTAAGGCTCCTAATAAGTGAATCAAGGCAATTCTCCTGTATGAGAATTGGTCCCAAAAAAGTTAAATAATAATTGAGACATAATAAAAATATAAAACTGGTGAGAACATTGCTATTCAAGAGATCTGGATCATCCAATTCCATAATAGACTCGCCTGGTTCTGACAAAATAGGGTGAGTTCATATGAAGCAAATCGGTTCTCAATTATGAGTTGGAACCATGTCAGTCTTGCTTTCCCAATATGGATCAGCGACCCGAAGTTTTGAAACAATAAACCAAGATATGTTTTTCTATGGACCATCAGAAGTTATATTAAAAATTATGTAAAATATTAAAGGAAAAGTCCACAATGAGATCGTATGCCTTTAGTATATGGTGGACACAATTAATCGTGATCATTGGATGTGGAATTTGATGACTGCATTTATTCTTTTGACCAAGTTCAAACTTCAAAGGAAATTTTTTGAAACTTTGCAACATATCCAAGCTATCATATTTTATATTGGATGGTTGTAATTGTGACCTCCATAATCAAAGGTAAAAATGTCTCATTATATACAATCCTAGTATTAAATATATTCAGTTTTCCTTTTATAATCCTTATGGCCAATAAAGTATGGATGAGGTTTTTATAAGGCCTAGGATTTTTTAAAACAAAATAAAGCTTCATTGCAAATCCTCGTCCAAAAAGTACTTTTAGTGATGGAGATCTCTATGATGGTTGTTAAATCAAATTTCAACACCAATAATAAAATTTGAAACTCAAAAAATGGTACAGATCTTACGGATCTATGAACATATAGTTTTAAGGTAAAATGGACTATCTAAATAATTTGTTACAATATACATTATTTTTAGGGGATTGTATATAATGAAACCATTTATCTTGGGTACAGGGAGGTCACAATTGGTTATAACCATCCGATGTGAAATTTGTTAGCTTGGATGTGTCATAAAGTTTGAAAAAAATTGTTTGGAACTTTGAGCTTGGTCAATGAAATAAATGTAACTATTCAATTTCACATCCAGTGGTCAAGATCAATTGTGACCACTTTATACTAAAGATAAATAGTCTCATTATATACTTTCTCAATTTTTAGAGTTTGAAATACTTTTTTTTTCTCGCAACCATAATATTCAAGTTGATCGATATAAAGGTATTTCAATGCTTACGTTGTAATTTATGATAAGTTACGAGGTTAAGATTTATTTATTTTGATAGGGCTGCAGCCCATCAACCTATTTTTTCTTGGCTTGATTGGACATTTGTACACGTTACTTGAGGTAAAAGTTTTGACTCATGTGACTAGGTCAAAGAAGAGTATTGCTTTATTAAAAAAGAAAACCTGATTTTAGTTTACTTTGCAATGGAAAACTGTTTGGGCTTGTTTGTGCAATTTGAATAAAATTACACGCATTGTGAAGCAGTCGGACTCTTAATTCCTTGTGCATCATTTTTACTCTTGATTTGAAATTAAGGGGAAATATTTAATATTATGAAAAAAAAAAAAGAATTATAAATAAAAGTAATGATATTATGAGACCTTCCTACATCCATGTGTATGATATCTCAAAGGATCACCATTAAATTTGATACAGATCTCTAGAAAAATTAAGTCTCATACTTATATAATAAATTTTTTAGATATTTATATCAAATTTAATGGTGATCTTTTGAAGTCCTACACACATGGATGTGGGAGGGTCTCATATATTATTACTCTATAAATAATCGTCAAATAGAAGAACATTCTCTATTGCTCCGGTGGAAGTATAAGTTGAAATGCTTGCTGCCATATTTGTAGGATTTCAAATTTTGGGGATTTTATTGCTTTGATTGGTGGAAAATATTTAAAAAGAAGGTTAAACTGACATCGGAATATTCCAAAATAAATTTACTGTATTAGGATTGGAAGGAAACTATCCTATATTTTGACGATCAGATCTAACTGCCGGTAGATTCAGAATTGTTTGTTCTTTTTTTCTCTTACACTACTTTTGTAGCAATTCTGAATCGAATCAAAAAACTCATATCAAGAAAATCCTCTATAGCGGATCTGTGCTCAGAGTGCAAATGTACATTTTCATATGCAAGCATGTGGTAGATCTTTCGCCATGAGAATTTTACAAATCCAGATCAGACTCACCAAGGTCCGAGTCTCAAGTGTGAAGACAGTTATTGCTGAAAATAACATAGCGATAGGGAATTTTCCGCCCTTTTGTGGTTTCTTCCTCCAAACTTACCAAGGTCTAGTCCAGTCTAACGCTGGAAAGTTTCAAGTCAGATCCACAATGTTTGAATCACGTTTTTAATAAAGGAATAATGAGTAATTTACAAAAAAAACATAAACTATCAAAATACACCTAAGAAATTAATAATTTAGCATTTCACTATTTTCAACTATTTCAACTCATGCTCATCTAAGTTTTTGATCAAAATTTTAAAAGGAAATAAAAAATAAGAAAAATATTAAGGGCGTATAAGGTGTCAACCTTAAACAATCAATGCAAGGAGCACTTCTAAATCTTGCAAAGCGATGTAGTTTTAGTGCTAGCAATTCTTATCCCTAATTATAAAATTCAAAGCTCCAAAAAAATGTGTCAATCAAGCATATCAATAAACATATAATTTTTTTGAAATTTGTGGTCAAGGTAATGTGTTACAATATGTACTATTTTAAATATTTGAAATCTTTTTTTTTTCACGTCCATATATCTCAAGGCCGAGATGATCATTTATAAGGAGCTTTCAATGTCAGAACAACCGTAGTTTTTTTTCAAGCGACATCAAAACAACATTTTTGGTGGATTTTTTTAGGTGAACCTTACTTATGTTGTATAAAGTTAACGCCTTGTACAAACTTTTGTAAATATTAAATCGGTTATATGTTTGGGATGAGGAAAAAGTTTATAACAGGTTACAAGCTTATGCTATTGATGTAAAGTGGACTTAAAAAATCCAGCAGAAAAGACAATTCCAAAGTTGGAAAATCTTGTGATTGATAATCTTGACATCGAGATGTTAAAAAAATAAAAATAAAAATTTTAGATCTTAAAAATAGTGTATTTTGTAATAAGTTATCTGGACGGCCTATTTCCAAGTGTCCAAATATCTGCTAAATCTGCACCGCTTTGAAATTTTGATTTCACAATTAGGATAAAACATAAAATTTCAAACTATAGTAAGATTTCATACGCCGAATCTATAATTTAGAGGTGCGGCTTGCTTGCTTGCATGCTATAAGGTGGGCACCTTATAACCTCCCTCACCCGTTGTGTTATTTTCACGAAAATAAGAGGCGAGTTACAATTTATAGCCGGACTTAAACCTGTACCGTTTGCTACTTTGCAGTCTATGGAAGTAAGACTGACTTTTTAAGCTGGCGGTGGAGGTGGCGGTGGCGGTGGCGGTGGCGGTGGAGGTGGAGGTATGGTATTTTATTTATTTTCCTTATTTCCCTTTGCGTTGGCCGAGATGATACATAAATTTTGGCGGATGCGTCTAATTGTTCTTTGCAGGTTCTGTGGAGAGAGAGAAGAAAGAGTGCAGAGAGAGAGAGAGACGGCAGCATTTCGAAATCAGTAGGGATTTGTCTCGTGCAGTGAGCCCCGTACACGACGTCTTCTTCAAACTTCTCGGCCAGAGGCAAGAGAAAGCGAGAGGTGGAGAGAGAAACCGGGGGTTGAGAGAGAGAGAAGATGGCCTTTTCCAGGAAGTAAAACCTGTCATCTCTCTCCTCCTGGAGATTTCTGCACCATTTTTGCCTGTCAAATTACGTATGGTAGAGAGAGAGGGGCCAGGTCAGGACCATGTCTGAACTCTGAAGTCTCTAGAGTATGCTATGCACGAACGCAGCTGCAGAGCCATGGCCTCCCTCTCTCTCTCTCTCTCTCTTGCGCCATTAATGCAAGAGCAGCACAACAAAGGCGTCCTTTGCATTGTTGGACCTTCTGTTTCTGCTTTCCACCAGCCCTTACGGCCCTCATTTACTCCTCTCACTCTCCTCGTAAAGTCCCATTTCCTCTCTCTCTTCTTTCTCTCTCTGAAAATAAATTTTGATTTAAGCTCAAATAACGGTTTTCATGGCGAGGGCTCTAATTCTTCGCGTGAATAACCTTTTTAAAGTGAGAAAAATAGGTACTGCAACTCCAGTAAACGGGTCTTCTGGGCTCTAAAGAAAGAAAGTGTGCGACTTGGTTTTGGGCTTTTTACAGAGAGAAACTGAGCAAGCAAGAAAGAGGAGCAACTTTTCAGGAGCGAGGGGGTCTGATCTGGGCCGTACGTTCCTCGAGCCGCTTGGTACATCTGGACCGTCCAATCTAGCGCACGTGCCGTGTGCGCAGCTCCTACGGCCTGGGGTTGATGACGTGGCCGTGCATGGGATCCCCTTGGAATAATATATTTGATTGCGTCACAAACGAAAGGACAAAAATATGATATGATGGAGATCCAATGAGGACGCGCACCGTGGCGATTATCGAGAGGGAGGAGAGCGTCTTAGGTTGTTATAGCGATAGCCGGGAAATTTTGAATAGTACGAATCAGGGACCACGGGACTACAAAACTATTTAAAAATGGGGAAAATGTTGATTTTTATGGTTACTGAGATTAAGGTTTTAGGAGGTGGGGACAAACAAGACGCCTTCATTACTCCACCTCTCTCTCTCTCTCTCTCTCTCTTGACTTTCTGTCTTGTGTTTCTCTCTCTAGACTCTAGATTTTGACACTTCTTTCTCAGCATGCCAAGGGGCGAGTTTCTGTCATCTTTATATTGTACAAGGTGTAGAGCAGTAGTTCTCACGTCGATTTGAAGATCTATTTTCATTTGTAATGGTACAATTTAAAATTCTAAAAAATGGTACAGATCCGATAAATTTATAAAACTTTAAAAATCTTGAATGAAAATAGGCGGTGTGGTTAATTTGTTATAAACAATTTTTAGGACTTGAAACTTTTTGGATACTTCATACGCTCAAAAAGCAATTATTTGTATTTTTCATATCCAAATATCTCGAGCTCTAGATGATCAACCAGAGGTTTTTCTAATGTTGGAATAATATCTTCTAGAGGCTTTTGAGCTGCACCATATTTTACTAGTATAAAGTCGACATTTTGAAAAAATTATTTTAATTAAAAAAATGTTGATTTGGATTGACAATTAGAGGGGATCAATGTTAAAAAAATTGACTCAGCAAATATACTCGGGACCCGGTCGAGGGGTGTTACTTGGGAGTCCTAATAACTTATACCGGTAAACCAATCCAATATATCCGAGATGAATATACAAAAATATTGTACTTTAAGTTAAAAAAATTGAAAACTCGCTTCGTCCATGGGCCGAAGCTGAGTTACCCGGTCAAGTTTTATAATACTAGTGGGGACCAATCCACACTTCATATATTCCCACTCATAATTAGAAATTGATCCATATTTGATAAACTCACTCAGTTATGTCCGAGAATAGTGAGAGTATCAAGGAACCAGGTGATCCATATCAGTTAAATCTCCCTACTCTCACATTTTTATTTTTTTATTTTTAAAAATTTAAAATACTATTTATAAGCTTCGGACCGACTCTCACAATGGCGAATTAGTCCCTCCAGTATAGATAACTGATCTGGATTGGTCTAGCTTATGATTGATAGTGCTTGCTGTCCCAGTTCTGAAATATAATCCCTCTCCCTCTCTCCATACTCTACATTAGCATAATTTATTATGCATGTCTCTCTCACATTGCTCTCTCATCATGGTTGTTCTTGTGAACAGATATGACAACCACAAATTATGGATATTGGGACCTACCAGTGTCTAATTGTATATTACACCCATATAAAAACTGTATCCTATATAATTTTAGCAAGTATTGCATGTACTTTATGTATAAATGTATGATTGTATTGTAGTCTAGTTCAATTCATTGAATACAAAGAAAGATTGTTTCTCACATGGTATCAGAGCCTGGTTCTCTGATACCCTTAATGATCACTCACCCTCTCACATTTCTTTCTTGGTCTACTTCTCTGATTCTGTTCCCAATTCTTATAGTTATTCCACTTGTGTCCCCTCTGAAGCAGAGGACAGAACTTCACAATTCATGCTGACAGTCTTTATCAGAACCCTGCACCTACTGATCCTTTGTTGCTCTCTGCTCTTAGACGAAGCACCCGGGTATCTGTCTCACCTCTCTAACTTGTTGACTATGAAACCTTTTTACCTCAACACCCATCATTCCTTGCTTTTTGTTCATTCTTATTCCTGGGACCTGGCACCTCTCCCGAAAAGAAAATTTGTTGTAGGTTCTTGATGGATATATAAAATTAAAACTAACGCAAATGGCAGCTTTGAACGATACAAAACTCACTTAGTGGTAAAAGGTTATAATAAGCAACAAAATTTTGTACTCTCGTTGCTCATATGACTATTGTTCATACACTAGTTCTTAGTAGCTTCTATTCAACAATGGCCTTTCTATCAATTAAATGTAAAAAATGTTTTTCTCAATGATGATCTTGATAAGGGAGTATATATGAAGTTACCTCTTGACGTTGTGGATTCCAAAAAACGAGTGTGTAAACTTCGATGGGCCTTATATGGACACAGACAAGCACCTTGTGCTTGGTTTGAGAAATTTTGTAATGAAGTTCTTTCAGTTGGACTTCGACAAAGTCATTATGACCCAACCCTCTTTGTATTTGAAACTTCTGAAAGACGGGTTCTTTTGTTACTATACATGGATGACATGATTATCTCTAGGAATGATATAGGCACAATTCACAAAATCAAATAGAAGCTCAATAGAACATTTGAAATGAAAGATTTGAGTTAATGTGGTATTTCTTTGGATTAGAAGTTGCCTATTCTCCTCGTGGTTATCTGCTTTCACAACTAAAATATGCTTCAAAGATTGTTTTTCAAGCTCGACTCAAGGATGATACAAAAAGAGAAGATACCCCTCTTGAGGTCAATGCCAAATTTTGGGCTATAGATAGAGAAGCTCTTTCTGCCCAGTATTTTATAGGCAAAAAGTTGGGAAACTAATATATATGACAATTTCACACTTAGAAATTGCTTATGCAATACATATGGTTAGTCAATATCTGAGTGCTCCACATTATCGCTGTTGTTTTGCGCATCATTCGTTATATCAGATATACCCATCACCACGTTTTATTCTTCTCATCCTCTACCTCACTTGAGCTCCGGGCCTATACGGACTCCGATTTTACAGGTAATTTGACTGATCGCAAATCTACCTTAGGATTCTGTATGTTTCTTGGTGATTCTCTTATCTTTTGGAAAAGCAAGAAACAAAACTGAATTGCTCAATCAACTACAAAAGCAAAATACCGGGCTATGACACAAACCATCACTGAGATTGTTTGGCTATGTTGGCTGCTCGAAGACATGGGTGCCACTATCTCTACTCCTATCCACTTTATTGTGACAACAAGAGTGCTATTTATATTTCAAAAAATCTGGAGTTCCATAAGCGTATGAAACATATTGAAGTCGATTGTCACTATATTCAACACGGATATCTAGTAGGTACAATTTCTTTACCATATGTGCCCACCACAACCCAACTCACGGACTTCTTTACTAAGTCTCATTCCCTGCATCATTTCTCACAATTTGTTTCCAAACTCTCCATGATTATGTTCAAATCATCTCGAGTTTGAGGGGAGTGTAAACAGATATGGAAACTACAACAGATATGGCAACTACAAATTATGGATACTGAGATATGTTAATGTCTAATTTTTATACCATGCCCATATGGAAACTGTATCATATAGTTTTAGCAAGCATTGTATGTATTCTTTGTATAAATCTATGATTGTTTTATAGTCTAATTCAATTCATTAAATGCAGAGAAAGATTGTTTCTCACCGTTCTCACTCTCAAATCATGGGGTGCAACGACTTGCCCATTGAAATATTTTCATGTAAAACCCTAATCTGGTAGACCATTTGTAAAAATTGAGGGAAAATAATAATGAGCTGGATCTAGGGAAAAATGAAAAAGAATATCAAGATCTATGTGATTCACGATAGATGCGATTATATTTTCCAGTGGAAACGATCAATAATTGCGCAATACAGCTCGTAAAGGTACATTATAGCTCTCCTTAAAAGAACTCTCAGTAAACAAAAAGTACATGAGGATTTTATCATCACCACCATCAGTATCCACGTTTTATCCCAACTATTTGACATAAAGACTTAGGAGTCCTAATTTGATTAGTAGGAGGTTTCCTTGATTTAGATTGGGTCAAAATCAAAGCCAAAATGCATCCAAGAATCTTTCGGAAGATTCCAAAAAATTCAAATAATATTTCTTAATTTTTCAAAATTTTCTTAAATTGATGGAGGAAATGATGGCCGTTTGATCCAGTGGGCCGACGGCATGAATTGCATCATGGGACTCAATTGAAATTTCTGTCAAACAATTTTGTTTGGGCCACAACTTTCAAACCGTGCATCAGATTTGTGCAATTCTTCGACTATTGAAAAGCTTGTGATCCCTTCCATAATTTAGAATCAGGTTTGATTTGATTTGAGTGAGTTTGGATAGATCTATGATGCTAGAATTTTAGGGTGTCGGTTTCAAGATTTTGGGTGTCAAATTGGTATTCGAATTAGTCTTATACATTTATTAGACTCTAATAGGTTTAGGATGACAAGTTTGGGGTGTTAGGTAGGTTTAGAGTTTGAATATTTGGCTTGAGAAGGTGACTAGAGTGCAATGTTATAGGTTTTAGGGATTTAGGTTTTAAAAAATTTAATAAATTAATCAATTTCAGGGGTGCCAACAAAGTTTTCAGTATTGAACCATACCATCTAGTAGTGAGTCCAACACATTATAGAACATTGAGAGGCAATTCTCTGCTATTATTCTCAGTGACTCATTCCTTTCCATTGCTCAAACTCGCTGCAAGCGTAATAACAACAACAAGAACTAGTTTTCATGTCAGAATTTTTGAAAACTACCTTGTTTGTGCATCATAACGACTCAGAAGCACACCAATCTTCAATCTTCAAAGAATTTTCTAACTCTTTGCAATGAAATTGAAGAAGGCATATGCAGAAAAGTCACTCATTGCAGGTCTACTCTTACTCATTTGAATTAGGTGCGGATTAGGTAAAAGTATTGACAAAAGTACCGAAGTGTTTGACACTAGGAAAATCGCGGCCCAGCGTGGTGAGAATAATAATGGATCACTATCAAGTGACAGTTTATCTGCAACTAAGGATTGGGTCTTGATGCACCGTTTCTATTGAAAGCTTATATCTCAAAAAAAAAACCGTAGGCACAGTTATCTGGCCCAGTGTCCGATGAATCGAACCGGCCTAGAAACCAGCAAAGGGCAGGGTCCGAGTAATCGGCCTAACCGGTAGGTCTTGGACGGTCAGAAAAATGTTTAAAAAAAATATAAAAAAAATGAAAAGTATGATTTCATTAAGCACATCCAAATGAAGTTGAAATCGAAATTTATGGCCAAGAATATTTTTGAAATTTTATAAAAAAGATAGAAAAATATACAAATAAATAGCCATGGCCAAAACACTTTCCAATGTTTGCCAAAATGATAAAAAAAACATTAAAAACAAATACCTTAATTTTTTAGATTATATATATATATATATTTAAATTTTTAAAATACCTGGCCAAACAACCAAAATGAATCAAAACCGGATCAACTAGTGCCCATTTCTTGTTTGACCGGCCAGTTTTGAGTTGGACCGGCCGAGTTTGCAAAAATTGATTGGAAAATTGTTTCATGCGGGCTGGACCAGAATTCTACAATATGCGGTTTAGACGTATAAAACATTACCATCTTAAAGATGAATGCAAATAGGTGGTCCATCTAAAAATAAGTGTAAGTAACCGTCCTAATGTTTTCTTAATATAATTATTATTTTTAATTTTTTTTTTTTTTTTTTTCATATTCATGATCTCTATGATAAAGATTATATATTCGTTAACAATTAAGATCAAATTATATTTAAAAAATATATTTATTGTCAAGCTCGCATTTCTACAATATACAGGCTGGCCGCATAGAAACCACATCCCAATTGATTTGACCTATCATAAGGAAAATTAATCCAAACTCAAGCACCAGAATAAGTATCGATCTAAGTGAGATAACCACCAGATTCAGCCCTTTAAACTCGAGGATTAGTCATGTGCTCAAAACTCACATCAGCGTAGATTGATGTTGGTTACTAGGTTGAAAATTCAGGCAAAAGAGAGCTCATAAATTAGAAAGATAGGCAGGTCGAACCAATGCAACCAACCAACAACTAATTTTTACTGATATTTTTGGTCTGATGTTCTAATGGGTCTTCTCTACTTAAAAAAATATTCCAATATGGGCTTGAAAAAAATATATATCTCGAGATTAAATAGAAACGGTCGAATTTTTTAAGGGTGCTAGGAAACTTAAAAATTAAAATTTTCACTTTTAAATATAATCACCTAGTGATTTTTTAGGGGTTCCAAAAAATTTGTATGATAAAAGGCTTCCTAAATTAATTTTTTTTGGCCCAAGGAGAAAGTGTACAGTAGGCTCCTACAGGAGCAATTAATGATTGTGTTATGTGAAGCTTGATGTTCTCCATATCTAGGCCACCATCGAGCCTGGGTCTTTTCTAAATCTTGTCTTGTGACTCACACTTTTGTCCCTCTGTCTCAGAACAGTTTATGATGAGAGAGAGAGTGAGGAGAGAGGAGTAAAAGAGAGGTTTGGTTGTATAGAGAGATGTGTAATGAGTAAAAGAGGGGTTTGTTTGTTTGTCTTGTACCGAGAGAGAGAGAGAGAGAGAGAGAGAGAGAATGCATCTCTCTTTTTCTATCACGTAGGTACAAGGGGACAAGCCCAACAGAATCTTATGAAGCAGCCCTTCTCTTTATATGGTGGGTCACTCTTTTTGCGACTTTTCCCTTCCCCTTTTTAATTCTATGCATATGTCCCTCCAAAATCCCTGATTGCCTAAGATCCTAACCCTTTTTTCTTTTTCTCTCTCTCCCAACTCCCCAACTCTAAGTTACCACTGCTTTTATTCTCTCTCTCTCTTCATTTACTGTATATATATATCCTCATTTCCTTCTTACCTATCTATTTCTTACATCCAGTCTAGCGGTTTTATGGTAAGTGATCCAACTCAGAATCACATCAAAACCGTAACCAGAAGGCTCGTGATTTCGGGCCAAACAAATCTCCAACTGGCTGAGTTTCCCAATTTGCCGGTTCTTTTCTCTTTTTTTTGTTGTTCAATGGAGCCTTGTGCATATTGGGAATTAGGCCAAGTTAGAACGTGGGGTTTGGAATCGAAGCCCAATTTTATTTTTAAATAACTGCTCCATCCATGACATTTTTTCTATGTTCGAGATTCTTTTTTTTTGACAAGGTTACATAGGAATGGAACTTGAGACGTAATGCTATGAAAACCCAGTTGCTACAGCCTTGATCCAAGCCCGATTCCTAACCTCGAGTGATAATTTTCATCTCTCATCTAGGCTACGATTTTGAAATATTATTGCATCATGTCCGGCAACAAGTTGGGCTTGAGCTAGGCCCAATAGTTCTAGTTTTTACAAAGCCTGCCCTGGCTTTGACCGGGCCGAAGAGGCCTTGGCCCAATCATAGCCCTGTCAAGGCTAGGCCCCATTAAATACAATTCAAAAAAAAAAAAGAGAAAAAAAAAAAAAAAAAGGCTGGGTTGGGTGCTGACCTTGTCGTCACCCTACCACAAGCCCTACCCCTGCCCTGCCCTCGAGCAATGGTGGCCCGGCCCTAGCCCGGTCCTCATGCAACATCTTGTGGCCCAAGTCCTTGTTTTTTAGGGCCGGGCAGCTTGGCCCATTGTGGTCCACCCCTACATGTCACATAGGCAGCCTATTCACTAAAATTCTCCAAGTGAACCGGCCAATATTTCCCTTTACGCGAGTCCTTTTGGGATTTCACTTCTTGTGTCAAAAAGATTAAATGCACGCGTAGGAGCATATTGTACATTTACCCCCTGCAGTAAAACCCTATGCATAGGAGTTTCAAGGTCTCATGGCTAGGGCAGGATTAGGTTTTGTTAGTTCAATTCGGACCTCGCAAGCCTGCCGCAGCCTGGCCCCGACCTTGATGTGCTTATGTCCTGGTCCAGGACTCCTGCCTGACCCATTAGGTCTAGGATTGTAGTCCAAACCCAGACCCAAATAAGGTGGATCCAGACCCGTTTCATATAGGCCCCAAATTTGGGATTTTACTAAAAGAGAAAAAAGAGAAAAAAAAAGAAAGAAGAGAAAGGATCATTCACACTCAGTATCTGCATTGAAAACACTTCTTAAGACTGAATGGAGACTATCCAAATTTCAATATTTCAATGTTTAAAATCTCAAAATCTTATTTTTCTTCTTTGAAAAATACGGATACGGTAAATGTAAAAGGGGGAATGAAAATTTGAGAAGAAATCCTTCGAATTAATATTTTGCATGAGGGCGCAAGCATTTGGTATGCTCCCACAAAACTCGGCTATACTTGTTTTCCTAAAAGTATGCATTTATGCTCATGTGGGAGAATATATTGTACATTTACTCCCTCCGGTAAAACTTGAGAAGTTTTTTTGGTTCAGAATTTTGAGAATCACAAAAAAGTCACTGGATGATTATATACAAAAGAAAAAAAAAATTAAAATTAAAAATTTTTAACACTTAAATCTAATAGTTAAAAAATAGGGACTGTTTCTGTTCAAATTTGAGTTATTAAAAATACTACTAAATTAAAATTTACCCAAACAGGTAAATACTAATAGACAATTTGTTTTTTCATTAAAAGAAATTTATCCACCACAAATCCATTAACCAAGAAAAAGGAAAAAAAAAAAGTAAAATGCCCACCATGATTTTCATTTCATCAATATTGTGAATTGTGAACTTTGGGCATCGACAAATGCATGAGATAAGTAAGCAGATGTTGCACGTGCGGGAAGTGGGCCCCACTTATAACAACTTGCAAACGGCATGGCCCCACGTGGATGGAACACGTGAGAAGTGAACAGTAACAACCGGCCTTGATCCGGCCAAAGCCAAGATCGCATGATGAATGCAAAGATATTCTTGTGATGCGATGCGATGCGATGCGATGCGATGCGCGCTCTTTCTCTCTCTCTAGAATTCTGATCTCTAACTTCTCTCTCCATTGCTATTTGTTCTCTCTCTCTCTACATCTGTCATCTCATCTCTCTATACTTCTATTTGTACAGTGGTTTTGAAAGCTAAGGACCACCAGCCCTCTCTCTCTCTCACTCTCTATACGTCTCTGTTTTGGTGGTTTTGAGAGTTGAGGACCACCGGTCTCTCTCTCTCTCTCTCTAAAGAGTGCTAAATTACAAGATTTTGCCGGAGGATTGGGCCCATCTTGTGACGAGGTTGACTACTAGGTTTGCATTCACTCTTTCAACGAAATTTCAGGACAAAATTATTGGACTAATTAAGATTGGACTTAGAGCTTTAGTTGTTATTTTGGGGTTAGTTTTGAGTTAACCTCCATTTCTAATTTTAAAGTAAATTAAGGGTTGAAGGTCCTTCTCTCTCTATCACTCTTTTATTTTTAAGCGGTAGGAACGAAACTTAAAGGCGCAATACCCTATCTTCCAGTTTCAATGGGCATTGGGTACATGTCATGTCAAAGTCGAATAACAATAGTTGCCGATTTACCATCCATTATGCTAAAAAAAAGGGGGAGTCTTAGTGGTAGCACCACGTACCTAGTTGCTGCATTGTGGTTTCTAATACACTACCCATAAACATAAAAAAAGAAAAAACTTACCCCCTAATCTATATAAAAAAATGGGTAGGGAATTGTGTTGCTATTGAATTACCCAAAAAATAAAAACCATTCGTTCTACAAATAACCATATCTTTTACTGAATAGCCACCCACGTCTACCCAATGACCGTACATCGAATGGCTGCCTCTCCAGAAGACTACAATCCAAAGATCTAGACGTTCATGATCCCGGAGGTTTCTCAAATCCCCATTGTCAAACATTGTTTTTCAACCCGAGATCTCCAAAAGACTAGGACGCCTAAGATCCATACGTTCCAATCCTAAGGATTTCTCAAATCCCTATTGTCAAACGTTTGCCCTATAGTACCTTTTTTTTTTTTTTTTTTTCTTTTTTGTCTGTTGATATGTTAACCGTGGGAACGAAGGGTAGGACGAGTTGTGGTGCTATTAATTTCAAAAACAAATTCTTTTCTAAAGAATATGCCAAGACCCTATATTTGATGTGAATTTTTAAGTTATTTGTAAGGGGTATATGGGTGAGAGGAAGTGTATATTGCATGGAAGATTCCCAAAATGTAGAGTGAGAAAAATGTAAGCAACGAGGAAGTTATGTAGCGCAAAAGTTTAGGTTAAATTTCGTGATGTTTGGGTCAATGAACATGAAGTGATGGTCTACAGATCTCAATGTCTAGATTCCAGACCAACATATCAATGCAGCCCGACACTAACAAAGCTTTTAAGGATGATATATCAAACCATAAATCCCAGAGAGAGAAAGATCATGAGGAATAAACCCAACATGAGAGAGAGAGAGAATAAGCAGCACGGTAGAGACAGTAAGGTCCAGCGCAAGGGAAATAAACACTTTATTTTGAGCTGAGAGAGAGAGAGATTGTTTTGAGGTATGGGGCTGCTGGTCTAACTTTCTCAAGGTCCTCTAGAAACTGCTACCAACTTAGAGAAGAAATATTTGAATAGTATTATTATTATTGTGGAGGAATCCTACTTTCCCTCTGTAATTTTTTTTTTTTTTTTTTGTAGTTGACAAATGCAATATCGTAAACAATTGTGTAACCACTAACCGTCTAAAGACTAACAAACTGAAAAGCAAGGTTATATCATAGTATAATGCCACTACAATTCTAAAAAATCATGTTTTTGGCATTTGTATGACTCTAAATTTTACACACACATTCTCTTCATCCTCATAATCAATCTTATGGGGAAAAAAAAAAAAAATCAATTTGTACCCTAGATATGGTAAGAATTAGTACACTCCAACAATAAATCTCGACCGTCCACTTAGTGAATTTCAAGATCTAGGCTTTGCCAAATTCAAAATTACTTTTTTCTTTTTTAGCCTTTCTAATTTAATGATGATAACACTATTTAAAAATTTTGAGAATAACAAAATCCTTTTGTGGCCTATACCTAATCTTCTTACAAAAAATGGAGGGCTCATATTAATTGGGCTAAAAAACCACCTTTTAGGGCGTTTTTTCTAAATTTTGTTTTTTGTAAGTATTCTTTAGAATAAAAAGAGTATACATCTAAAAAATTGATTCAAACAAATATCTCTAACATGATTTTTTAATGTGGTTGCCTTATATTATGATACAACCCTTCCATAAAATCATAGCTCTAAACTGAAGCCTCAATGTTTGTTAAGCCATCTCTCAAGGAAGATATTAAACATTTACATGGGAGAGAGATCTTTTTAGAAGAGAGAGAAAGAGAGAGTGATTAACTTAATGGATATGGTTTAAGGTTGTAACCTGAAACACCTCCAAACTTTTGTAATTTTTATATCGAAAATTCAAACATTACTTGGATCTCTAATTATAAAATATTTAAATTAAAAACATAGTGCAAATCAAACATATCTATAACGCATGACAAGAAAATAAACCGTCTATAGATAAAGGGAAAAGTTTATATAGAGCCTAGGTTCTAAACAATCAAATTAGAGTTTACCTCAAAACTTTAAGTAGAAGAGGTTGTTTCGATGCCCAAATATCATCAAATTGATCATCTCAACATCAAGATGTATGGACATGAGAAAAAAATGGATTGCAAGTTTTAGAAATAATGCATCTTTTAGAAATTCAATTTTCAAGATTTTCAAGTTTTCATAAATTGTTCGATCTACAATCTTTTTGAAGCTTTAAATTTTATAACTAAATATAAAAATATAATTTAAAGCTATCACAAAACTTTCCAGTAATAAAACCATATTTCTCGGCACTATTTGAAAGTAGGCGCTAATTTGATCGTTTAGAACCTAGGCTCTATACAAACCGCACCCATAGATAATGTACTACTTTTCAAACTTGATATCTGTTTTTTTTGTCTATAACTATAAATGGTGAATTAGATATTTTTTCAACATCAAACCAACCTTTTTCCAAGGATTTTAGAAGTACACCTTATTTCTACATTTTAAGGTGTCAACTTTATATAAACTTTTTTCTTAACTAGAAAGGCAAGATTAAAACCCAACCTGAGAGAGAGACCTTTTCTTTTCCCCTCTCTCTCTCTACATAAGGATAGCTTTAGAGAGAGAGAGAAAGAGGAGGAGGGGTGGTGGGGGGGGTGCCAACTGAAAGGGCCGAGTGATTTTAGTATTTCCAATTGACATGGTTTCACTTGTTGGTCTCTCTCCCTCTCTCTCTCTAAATGCATACTTTTGACTGAAAAAGAGAAAACACACATTCACAGTACAAACACCACATCCTCCTGAATTCAATTATTCACGCCATTAAATTAGGCGTCTTACACTGGTCTTTCAGGAGTGAGAAAATGGCATTAAATTCAGCTTTTACATTTTGGGGATATTGGGAACCCAAAACACAGTATGTTCCTTTACTGGAGAGTACATTATCTCTCTCTAATACCTCCTTCCTGTCTCCCTAAAATCTAGTTCAGGGTGTCTCTCTCTCTAAAACTCCCTCTTTAAAATTCAGGGCCCTAGGCCCCTTTATCATCTTTCATATCATGCCCCAAAAAAAAAAAATTAGACTCCTTCGGTAGTAACTATACTAGACAGCGAACTAATCTGGTTACGAGATTTTTAGGGAATTGGGTTTTTGTATGTGGAGAGAGAAAATGAAATTTTAGAAAGAGAACCGGAAAGTGGCAGCGTGGTGTGGTGGGAATTCTCCAATGGGATAGAGAAAATTCTGACTTTGAGTTAACGTGGGTTCAGAAGGATTTCATTGGAGGGACAGAGGAGAGAGAGAGAGAGAGAGGGGGTTTAACGTTGTGGGGTTTCATTGCTTAGTCAAGGGAACTTTTCCTTGTTCATGTATTTCTCGTTTTTCTCTCTTGTCAAAAGTTGAAAACGTCTCAAATGTGTCTGAATTAACCTACTGTTAATTATCATTTAGGAGGACTCTCCCTCTGTTTCTCTCTCTAACTTAGAGAGAGAGAGAAAGGGGGGGGTGGTGGGGGGTGGGTTAAATGAAAAAGCTGATGGTTTTTGACAGGTGGGGTTGCGTCAAAGCTTATTATTGTGGGTTACTCGAAAAGAAACGTGTACAGTGTGGAAGGCTATGTAAGCAGACACAACAGTATGGTTTTTTGTCAAGAGGGAGAGGGAGAGGGAGAGGGACAGGAGATGAGAGAGAAATGGATTTAAGAAGAGTCTCTCATGGGTGGTGAGGAGACACCCACTCGTGTGTGCCTTCAAAGAGATAGAGATAGAGATAGAGAGAGAGAGGTTTTATAATTTTTAGAGAGAGAAGGAGGGGCTTGAAAAGCCCACCCAGGCCAAGGCCATTGAGGTCAGGATCAGTCAGGGTAGTGAGAGAAAAGCTCAGAGTAGGAGCCGTGTGGGTTTCTGCAAAATTCTTTTGCTCTTTCGAGTTTCAAGTTTCCATCCCCCCTCCCCATGTACTGTAACCTCTCAGCTTCCTCTTCTTTCCATATCCCCATCAATCTCCCTCTCTCTTTCTCTCTCTGAAAATAGCTCTCACAGGCTATGAAGATGACCCTGCAACAGTTCCCGAACACCATTTGTCACCAAGAAAACGAAGGCATGACAACCAAGTATATTAATGATTCCCTTAACCTTAGGCTTCACTCTCAATCTCAATCCATGGGGCTCTTCTCTGATAAAGCTTCCTCCTCGTCCTCCTCTCTCTCTCTCTACGAAACCCGCATCTCTCTGAGCCATGGCTTCGGGTGCTCTGGTTCTTCATCAAATGAGAGTTACAGCAAGAGCGAGAGAGGCCTCAACGCCATTGATGAGGGCAGCAACCATAACCCAATTGATGAAACCATGAGTGAGAACCTGGTTCTCAAAGAACCCGACTCCGGGCAATCGAAGCTCTGTGCCAGAGGCCATTGGAGGCCAGCTGAGGACGCCAAGCTCAAGGAGCTCGTGGCCCTTTATGGCCCGCAAAACTGGAATTTGATCGCTGAGAAGCTAGAAGGGAGATCAGGTAAAAGAAACCCACATTTCAGTTTTCAGCCATTCTCTTTAGTGAGAGGGAGAGATTCTAGAGAGAGAAACAGGGGAGATCTAGTGAGATAAAGGGGTGTGTTTTAATGGTTTTTGTACTTTGGTTTTCTCCCTCCCTTTTTTTGCAGGGAAAAGCTGTAGGTTGAGATGGTTTAATCAGTTGGATCCAAGGATAAATCGTAGAGCTTTTAGTGAAGAAGAGGAGGAGAGATTAATGGCAGCTCATAGATTGTATGGCAATAAATGGGCCATGATTGCTAGGCTTTTTCCAGGGAGAACTGATAATGCAGTGAAGAACCATTGGCATGTGATAATGGCGAGGAAATACAGAGAACAATCGAGTGCATACAGGAGGAGGAAGCTGACGCAGGCTGGTGTGCAGAGGAGGCTGGAAGGGGGCGGAGTTGTTTCTCTCTCCAACCCAACTTCCTTTCTCTCTCCTCCGAGCCCGTCTGTAACCAGTGGGAGAGGGGATTCAAGGTCTAGTTGCAGGCCACCAGTTGATCTCCTCTCTGGTCTGTGTTCTCTCTCTCTAGAAATGTTCTCTCTTCTCACATCCTATCCAGCATTTTAGTTTTGTCCATTAGGCTCTCTCTCTAGCTTTCAGCATTTGATTCATTTATGATCTCTCTCTCTCTCCTAAGCGTTTCCTTATCTCTCTCCTAAGTCTATACGTTCTCTCTCTTAACGTTTAATATTTGATTTCTGTATACAATCTCGTCGTTTACAGGTATCAAGAAAGCGAAGAATAGCTTCTTCAGCAACGGTGGAAAGAGGTGGAACCATAACCGTGAGCATGATGATGATGATGATGAAGCCATGACTAATTCTCTCTCTACTGCTTTTATCTCTCATCAACATGACCATCATCATCCATCTCTCATGGCCATGATGATGATGCATCATCATCATCATCAAGAACAAACTGCTCCTGTTTATTACTCTCTACAAGCCTCAGAAAGTCCAGAGAAGAGCAGCCACCATTTTGAAAGCACAGTCTCTCTCCCTTTCATCGATTTCCTTGGAGTTGGGGCTACGTGATGTTAGATAGAGGGAGACCACAGATTGTGTGAGCCAGCCACTAGAGAGAGATGCCTTTCTTTGTTCCATGTAAAGAGACTACCCGGTCTAAATGAATAATTTTTATTGGAGGAAAAGCAATGAGAAAACTCATCGACTGTTCATTATATTAACTTAATTTACCAGAATTTTACCGTGTTTAAGTTGGTAATTTTCACAGATCATAAATGAAAAGGTCAGGATTGTATGAGGCTTAGGTTCAAAGAAAGGCGCACCTTTAAATAGTCCCGAAATATGTTGGTTTAATATCATAAACCTTTAACGCAACCTGAAAGTAAGTTTATTTTCATCTTTAATTATAAAATTTAAATATTAAAAAATAATGTAGATCAAACAGATCTATAACACTTGAAAATTGATGGTTGGATAATTAATACATTACAAGATGCAATTAGAGGTTTTTGAACATCAAAACGACTTCTTATGAAATTTCAAGGTGCGCCTGAATCTGATTGTTTAGGGCCCTCATATCCCTAAAATGAAGGAAAAAATTTATAAAGTTGCAACGGTGGTAAGGTTCACCTCTAAGGTGTTCCTTAATCTGATTGTTTAGAAGCATAAATTGTCTGAGACACCATTTGTTGAATCGTTCAACTAAAGAAAAATTGACAAGGATGGCATAGCATCCTCACAATGTATGTACTTAAAGGTGCTCGCACGAGCACCTTTCAACAGTTCACCACCGGGGAAGTCACCACAAGGGAAGAAATAGAAATTATGATTGTATTTTAGATTTCAATTTGAATTGTTTATACACATCGGATTTACATGAAATTGTACTATTGTGTGCACCATATCTAAGTGCACATTAAAAATAATTAAATATAAATTAACCAAAACACCTAAAAAAAAATGTATGAATGGTCTACTTGGTTAAGTGTGGATATTCTTAAAAATAGGGTATATTGTAAAAAATTATCCAGACTATTTATTTTGCCGTAAAAGTAAGTATTCATAGATCCAAAAGATCTATGATATTTTTTGAATTTCGAATTTCATTGTCGGTATTGGAAATCGGCATTAAAGTCAACATAGAGATTTCTGTTGCCGAAATTGCTTTTCGGATTTAGGATTTCAGGTGAGGCTTTATTTTGTTTTAACAAAGCCTCTTCTATTTTAAAAAGAGAAATTTGTAAAAAATTGGATGCATCTTTTTTGAAAACCTGACCAAACAGTAAATTCCCCCTTTAGAATAAAGTTAATCTATTTCTCTATTCATCTCTCTCATTCCATCCTTGAATCTTCAGACTTATTTTATGACACTTCGTTATCATTCGTGTATGTCATACTTTTTCCTTTTTCTGTTTTTTGTGTGGTTCAGGAATGGATGTGATTGAGTGTCTTGTGATTTGTCACAAACTCAAAAACTTTCTCCCGCATTATAACACTATTCTACCAACCAACATAACATGAAATGGGAGAGAGAGAAACCTTAAAAGTTTCACAAGGCTCTTTGCAATATTTCACAGTAAATGAAGATGAGAAGGAGTGAGTTATCTATCAATTCCATTTATTGTTTTATGGGGCTTTCATGTGGGGTTTGGTGGTTGAAGGGGCTTTGTTGGGTCACTTCACTTGTTGATCTAACAAGGGGGCCATGCAGATTTTAGAAGTCTAAAAGAGAGGCAGGGTTTTTAAAAGGTTTCCAAGAATGGAAGGAGAGAGAGGGGAGACGTTTGCGGCCACTGTGGGGAAGTGGGGGCACACCATTGTTTTCGTCCGCAGGCAACAGACAAATGCCACTTTCTACTGTTCCTCTAATGGCCCTGAAAATCTACATTCTTCTTATCTCTCTCTCTCTCTCTCTCTCTCTCTCTCTCCTATTAGGCCCTCTAATGGCCTTTCAAATCTAGATTAACTCTATTGGGCCCTCTAAAGGCCTTTCAAATCTAGAATTCTCTCTCTAGGGGCGTTGGCCCACTAGCGGCTTCTCTCTCTCTCGGTCCTCTAATGGCCTTTCAAATCTAGCTTCTGTGTTGGAGCCTTGGTCCTCAATTGCCCTCTCTCTCTCTCCCTCCTTGTTGGGCCCTCTAGTGGCCCTTAAAATCTAGATTATGTGTGTGTATGTTGGGCTCCCAGCCCTCTCCTTGTTGGGCCCCTCTAATGGCCCTTAACATCCAGATCGTGTGCTGGGTTCTCAGCCCCTAGTAACCTTCCAGATCTAGTTTTCCATAGCCTCCCCCTCTCTCTCTTGGGCTCTCTAGTGGCCTTTCAATCCTATATTCTTTCTATTTATCTGTTGGAGTCTAGATTCTCTCTATCTATTGGGACTAGTGTAGGAAAGACCGCTTGGTCAAACCAGACCCGGCTGACCCGGCCAAGTTACCTGGACTCGCTCATTAGGCGAGCCAAGTTTTAGCCCATTTGGGGGGTCTAACCGCCAAGCTTTAGACTCCCTACATGACCTGCCTAAGTAGGCTTCCTAGTTGGGCATTTTTTCTACTACCTAGCTAGTCAACCTGGTTACATCCTGAGCTTGACCATCAAGCTCAGGGTCTTACAAAAAATTAAGACGAAATATAAAAAATTCAAAAAAACAATACGTAGTAATTTATGGTTTTACCTTTACTATCATTTTGGCAAAGATTGGAAGGTTTTTTTATTTTCTTTTTTTGCCATGAATGCTTTTACATTTTCCCTTCTCTTTGTATTTATTTCTAAAATACCCCTAATTGTAGGTTGATTTTTAAAAATCCATTTTTTCATTACTTTTTTTACCCTCATTTAGATGTATTTTCTCTTACAATATGGCATAATGTGGGGCATATTGTTTGCGGATAACATAGTTTTTATCGATGAGACTAGAAACAACATCAACACAAAGTTATAACTTTGAAAGGATTACCTAGAATCTAAACGTTTTAAAATTAGTTGGATTAAGACAATATATGAAATGTAGGTTTCATAATAATAGGAGTACAATTGAAAAAATAGTTAAAATCGACGATTAAAAAACACCAAAAAGAGCGCACTTTTGATATGTTGAGTCGATAATCTAAAAAAATAGAGAGACTAAAGAAGATGTCACACATCGAATTAGAGTTGACGAATGAAGTGGAAATGTACAACTGGAGTTTTGTATGATAGCTACATACCAATAAAGCTCAAGGGTAAGTTTTATAGGACAGTTGTGATCATCATTACTTTATGTCGCCGAATGTTAGGCAGTAAAGAAATAACATACCCATAGAATGAATGTAGTTGAGACGACGATGTTGAGATTGATGAGTAGCAAGATAAGAAGGAATAGAATTCAAAATGAAAACATTCAAGAGAATTTAAGTGTGGCACCAATAGACAATAAAATGAGAGGAAGACCTCAATGGACTGGCCATGTGCAACCAATACAACACCTATTAAAAAGTGTGAGTTAATTCAAGTAGAAAGCTACGAAAGGGCAAAGGTCGCCCCAAAGGATATAATTGAAAATAATGAGAAAGGATATATGGGCTTATAACTTCCCTAAAGGGAAGTTTGGATACCTGGATTGGTGCCGTTTGGATACCTGGAAATCTATTACATGTGAATCAATTACGAGGAAATATGACGGTTGGGTACCCTTTGTAATAAGGAAATAGAAAGAGATTACCCGAGATTTTCTCAAAAATCATGAAACACATTACATTACCCGCGGTGAAATGTGAAAAATAGTGCTCGACAGGTAATCTTTAGAAATTTTTCGCCGTGTGAATAAAATGCCAACCCGCCTACTTGGTTTGCATAGGTGCTCCTTCCTTCTTAAAGCTCATCCTCTTGTGCGTCTCTCTTTCCTATCCCAGCTTAATAAAATGCCAACCCGCCCCTATCCTATCATCTCGTGTGTCTCTCTTCTGCCTATCCGAGCTTAATAAAATGCCAACCCGCCCCTATCCCAGCTTAATAAAATGTCAACCCGCCTACTTGGTTTGCATAGGTGCTCCCTCCCTCTCAAACCTCCCTCTCAAAGCCTGTCCACTCTCTCTTTAACTCTAATAACTGGTTTGGCTCCGTCCCTCTTTAAGCCCCTTCTTCTCATCTGTATTTTTTTTTTTTTTTAAAACCCCCTTTATCTTTAAGCCCCTTCCTCTCATCTCGACTTTTTCCTTTTTATATTTTTTTTTATTTTTAAGCTTACTCTCCCTCTCTCCTTGGCATATCTATTCTCCTTAGAATATCTAATCAATGATAAATTACACATCACAATTATAATAAAAAATTTCACCCAGCATAAGAAATTACACAACACAATTATAATAAAAAATTTCACCCAACATAATCCTTATAAGATATTAGTAAAAGCTCAATTAAAATAAGATACCCTTTAGTTTCTTCCAATATCTCAAAATTTTCTATTGCAATTACCAAACCTTCTAGTTTATTAATTCTTCCCATTCTTTAACTTGTACCATAAAGATTTTTAATTTCGTATTATAAATTTATTGCTTATTTGAAATTATATAGATAGACATTTGAAAAACTTCTATAAAAAAATAAATAAACATAAGGCTTATAACAATAAAAACATGTTATTCCAATCATATTATTCTAATGACTGATCATGTTGAAACCAAAGTCTAATCATGTTAGAAGACATGTGATTCATGTGATTCCATGTAAGTAACAAAGGCATACAAAATAAGTAAGAAATTGTGTGATGATGACTTTAGAATGGTACAAGTTATTATTATAAAATCTTTTTGAAATGGTGATGATGTTCTTATTAGAAAATCTTTTTGGAATGATGTGATGATGACTTTAATTCTACATTTTAATAGAATTTTGTGATAAAAAAAAGGAAAAAAAAAAATGATAGTTTATAGGCAAGTGCTGGTAAAATGTTGATAATACATTTCTCATATTTCTTCCAAACATAGCCAAACAATAGCCATGTATTTCCCAGGTTATATTTAAATACTACCCAAACAGTAATAATCCATTTGCACATAATGTATTATGCCAGTAATATATTTCACAGAGAATATATTTCCAAGTAACCAAACGGCCCCTAAAAGTATGGCCCGTGACAGACCGTGATTCATATAGACGACCCCAATTAGTTGGTAAAAGACTTTGATAATGATTATGATTTAAATATGTTTTCTTTAATTTTATTTTAAACATATTTTTCATGTCTTTTGGGATATTTTATTTTTTAAAAAAATACTGTTTTTAGGGCTGGGTTACTCGGCCAGGCCCAGGGCCAGCTCCGTTCTTAGTTCATGCTTTCCTACATTGGTTCGGACCTTGGCCGTCTAGTGTCCTCTCTCTCTCTCTCTCTCTCTCTCTCATTGTCGGCATTCATGACCACCGAATTGTTTGACCACTACTAGTGCCTAACATTCCACTTGGGCACCCACTCACCCCTTTATGGGCCACCATGTTCTCCAAAATCTTCATTTGTCTCCTCAAAAATTCATTTGTCTCCTCAAAATTTCAGCTTTTACTTCTAATGAATTACAAACCATACGAAGCCAAGGGTTGGGATTTCAATCCAATAGAGACAGGAACAACAAATCTAATTTTCCTCAAGTCTTCTATTACTTGAGTCACAATTTCACTATTTAAAGAGTAAGCACGTATAGCTAACCCCACTGGACCATGCTGTACACTAACTCCCTCGGGCAAACGATTAACTTAGGATAATTTCTTAGAATAATTTCTTCCATCTCAAATCCAGATACACATTAGAATCACCCGGCGAATACATTCAAAAAGAAAAAAAAAAAGAAAAAGAGTGAATTTTGAGTTTATAGACACTTAAATCTGATCTTTCGATTTAGGGACAGTATTGATAAAAAAACATGACATTATTTTTTTTCCAAGCGCATATTAGAGGCATACATTTTTTTTTTTTTTTCTTTTAAGTTCTGCCATCCCGAAATTTTGGGGTCTTAAAATTACAAATTACTATTAGATAGGATTTTTCCTATGGGAATGAATGGATGACATGCCCCTGCATGAGTATATAATCTTTTAGCTAAAAAGCTTTTGAGTGATATATTTCGGCCAAGTTTACAAGAGATTCAATCCCAAAATATGAGAATTCTAAGACATTGAATGCATCTGTTTTGATAGTTAGCACTATTTCAATGGTACAATTTCTTTTATGCAAATCTCCATGCTACAATTCAATACTCATAGAAAGATGAAAATGTGAATAATTACCTGAAAATTACTGCAACTACAAGAACAAAAAATGTTAAAGTTAGATGAGGAGAAAATGACTCCAACTCATATAGTGTAATGAGTTTCTTTGTATGGGATAAACTCCATCTGATGAAGTGGAAATGTCTTCCCAACTTCATGGGTTTCACTAAGAAACAGCGTCCAATAGAAGAAATTGTCTTCTCAAGAAAAACCCAATCTTAACATTTGAAAGTCCTATCGACAAAGAAATTCGGCAAGGTGTCTCTCCTGACAATCATAAGACCACAAAGTTCCCAGTCTAGAAACATTCAAGGAGGAAAGCTTATTTTTGCAGCAATGAGGAAAAGAAGAGGCTCACATTAAAAAAAAGGAATTGTTAAATTTTTAATCCAATCATTAATAGTTTCGTTCGTTGCAAATGAAGAAACTGAAGAGGCAAAGCGAGAAAATGGATATGCCCATCAAGAATGAAGAGAGACAGAGCCAATTTCCTGGGTGAGAAACTTGCTTGGGACTCAAGCCTCATAGGTCGCAATCTGCCATTGAAAGTTAAACAACATATGACTAGGCTACAGTGAAAAATTGATACCTCAACATAAATGAAGTGTAAGGTATTTTCTAAGAGAAGAACTAGACTGGATCAAATCATAGGCCAGTTTTGTGTCAATGATGGTTTCCTAACACAATTAAGAGAATGCAAGGCCAAATATTGGTTCCAATTATATTTGCTTAGTATATGATCACAACCCAGGGATAATCACCAGTAACTACAAGTGAGAATATAGTAAAAGAGGTTCTATGCCCCTTCCTAGTACATGTAAAAACATACTAGTGGCTATAGAGGGTGGAAAGTTACTTTAACTGGAGTTTGGGTTATAACTTAAGATTGTGAAAGATGCCTGCTCACTAAGCCAACATCAAGTTTATCATGGGTTTGGAGTAAGTCCAATTTGGCTCCAAAAACTTGTACTTCCGGCTCCCAGCTCTCTAAATTTTTCTTTTAGTGGTTGAAAACCATATCACAGATATTTAATTCTTATATTTAGATCTTTAGGCCTTTATCAAATTGTATACAGTTCTTTATATCAATGCATGTACGTGGTCCCTATTAACTTAACCCAAAAAGTTGAAAAGGTATCATCTTTTTTAAAATTCTTTTCAGAGACACGTGCGCACACACACACATGCATACAAAGTGTGGGCTATGGATTCGACATAGCTCCCTTGAAGCTCAGAATCAATGTCCTAAAGATTTGATACACTCTGTACTTCAACTGATGAGTTGGGTTAGGTACTCTAAAACAAAAATACCTACGCTTTCATGGGTTATATGATCGTTGCAATAGTTTTCGAATTTCCAAAATGCTACTAGAAAGAAACTTGGCTGTTCCTATTCATTATTATGGCCGAGACCTTCAGTAAATCAATCACTTTGGTTTACAAAGAAAATATCCTCAAAGGTTTCACAGCCACTAGGTGAGTCATGCTTCAATTTGAGACTTCTTTTTTTCTTAGGGGATAAAGTTGACCACATTTATGTATGATAATAATAAAAGGCTACATAGTACTCACAAACTGTGATAGCCACTGGAAGTCGTTTTCATACAAAAATGCGGGGTACAAACAAAATTTGGGTAAAAAGCCTTCATGCAAGAGGGGGACATGTACAAAGATTCAGTGAAACACTAAAAGGGTGGACCATGACTAGTGAGGATTGGAAGCCCCTGTTTGGAGGTTGTCCACAATGTTGTTGGCTTCTCGCTAAATGTGATGAAATGAAGCTTGGATGGCTCAGTCAGAGAATTGCTGCCCAGAGATGCATGTTTTTATCCTTCGGGACTGGCCATTTGTCACTTTTCAGAATGCCAACAGATAGCTGTGGCAAATCGCCTCAAACATTTGAAGAGGGCTCTTCTGTGGTCGGGTGCTGGTGGAGTTCATAAGTTTCATATTATCAAGTGGGAACAGATCTATAAATAAAAAAAGAATCCATGAGGCCGGTCGCCTTCCTAAACTGGGAGCACAAGAAGTCCTGACCAGCCCTCAACCTTGAAGAAACTCCTCTCAAGCACCTCTCAACCTGTCTGGCCCTTCTTCCCCACTCTTATTTTCTCCGTCTCTCACTACACTACGACTATGTTATTTGGCATCTCATCCAACTATGTAATTTACAGCAACTGTGTTCTCTTCTAGTTATCTTGAACTGTGCACCCAGAATAGGATGCCTAGACTCATATCTTGTGAGTCCTTTTTGTATATCATATAGAAGGTAATATAAAGTCACTTTTATAAGAGAAAAAAAAAAATTGAAGAAGAATGAACAATTGAAATTCGCAGGCTAAAAAAGAAATGAATACCATCTTGCTCAGCTAGAGGGGGTCAAGGTCAGCAACATAGAGTGGCTGCTAGTGGATGTTAGTATTTTTGGTTTTGAAAAATACTTGTGTATTTCAAAATAACAATATGGATTTTTGTGATTTTTCCTAAGCTGTATTTTGTAGAGAGAGAAAGCTGTGAGTTTTTAGTCCCATATTGAAGAGGAGAGAGTTAATTGAACAGGATTTAACAGTAGGTATTCCCATGTCTTATACTCTTAATACAAGGTGAGAGAATGATGGTGCATGTGCAGAGCATGTAAAGCATGTGACACGTACGTGTGCATGTTGGAAAATGGTTGGGTGAAATAGGGGCAAAAATTGAGTACAAATTCAGAAAACTAAAGGTTGATTCCTTCGTGTTTTCAGGCACGAAGGCTCCTCTTTGATATTGTATTTGGTATGAATAAGAAATGCAACTTATCCTCGAGATACATGAAAACATAGAGGTCTCTTTTGAGCTTCCAAAGCTCTATACATCCGAGCTTGGAAACCCACAGTAGACACCAGAGTCTTATGAACTGTTAGAGAAAGAAAAGAGGAAAAACAAGTAGAAAGAGAGAGAAAAGTCCACTGTTATGCTCCTTGGATTTTCACAGAGAAAAGTGCGTTGACAGAAAGTTGTAAAAGTGTTGTACAAGTGTCTATCTTGTGTGGGAAGGAAAGCCCTTATTATAAAGCTACAAGGAGGCTGCACATTTACTGTAGTGATGGTTATATGTACCACCAACAGCTACAAGTTCATGCACCCCCTGAGGCAAGACGATATTGTTGGAAAATGATTGGGTGAAATAGGGGCAATGATTAGTACAAATTTTAAAAAATAAAGGTTGGCTCCTTTTTGTTTTCGGGCACGTAGGAGTGCTATCTCAAGATGATATTGCCCCCCTTTGATACTGTAACAGATGTGCATAAGAAGGGCAACTCGTCCTCTGAATACAAGAATACTAAGGGGTCTCTTTTAATGTTCCAAAGCACTATGCACCCGAGCTTGAAAACCCACAATAGACCCCAGTGTCTTATGAAGTGTTAGAGAGAGAAAATGAGAAAAAACGAGTAGAGCAAGAGAGAGAGAGAGATGAGCCCACTGTTGTGCTCCCTGGATTTTATAGAGAAAGGTGTGTTGAGAGAGTTGCAAAAGTGTTTATCTTGTATGGGAAGGAGGGACCTTATTATAGAGCTACAAGGAGGGTGCACATTTACTGTAGTGATGGCACATGCACCACTAATAGCCACATGTTACATGCTTAAGGCAGCTATTACAAGCCTCTACATCAATAGCTAGATGATCATTGGATGTGTTGTTACAGGCCTTCATGTTATCAATATGGCTAGATGACTGTTGGATATCCCACACGAGCTATACTCACAAAAAGATATTGAGCCTCGAGCCCGATCCGTACACATGCTTGGGCGAGGTTCGCCCCTCCTGCGCAAAGTGCAAAGTGCGCCATCAAGTGCCCTTATGCCCACGCCCTACGTGCGCGTCGTACACTATGTATGCTCCGCACATGCAGCATCATTCTTTCACCTTGTATTAAGAATATAAGGCATGGGAATGCCTACTCTTAAATATTGCTCAATTAACTCTCTCCTCTTCAACATGGGACTAAAAACCAACATCTTTATCTCTCTACAAAATGGAGCTTAAGTAAAACCACAAAAACCCATATTATTATTTTAAAATACACCGAAGTATTTTTCAAAACAAAAAATACTAATATTTCAAATAACAAGAAAACCATAGCAAATATATTATTCGCATACCATGAAGATATCTTTTTATTTTAACCTTTACTTAGAGTGTACACTACAAAGTCCATCAAGTACCATGGTAGCATATAGCTTTGAACCCAAGTTGCTTATCTAACAGAGTGGTAGTATAACACACAAATAATATTCAACTCTGGTGTCTTTTAGCTGCCAACACATTTTGGCCTTGTGCTTACATCCTGATTTTATAAGTGCTCTAGAGACAAGCCCCATCTCATAGGAAACAGCCTCACTTCTACACTTAAATAAGTGTGTCTATCAAGAGCGCCCTTATATATAAAACAATTCTGACTTATATATAGTCCATAGACAATATTAGCAGTATAACTTAACCTACTAATATATAGGCCATCACTAGATTTATCTACCGTATGGATTTTCTAAGAATGGGTGCTAATAATATTTTGTCGCCTAGTGACCAAATTAATCATACGTGCAATTTGTTTTTACCACATTGAACCTAGAATTTTGAGGTTACAAAAGACTAGGTTGGGTTCCCATTATAAATGATTACTCAATAAACTCTAGCCCCATTCGTTTTGATATCTTACTAATGTCATCCTTTGCAAGGCCTTTTGTTAAAGGATCAGCCAAATTAATCTACACTAATCACTCCATCATTTTCAATTAACATTTTAGTGGAGTTATGCCTTCTCGCAATATATGTAGATTTCCTATTATATATGTCATTACAAGCTCTTGCAATAATAACTTGATTATCACAATATATTATCATTACAAGTATTGATTTTGGCCATATGGGAATGTCATATAACAAAATCTTTAGCCATTCTGCCTCATAACGGGCAAAGACTAAAGCAATAATTTCAGACTCCATATAGAGCGTGAAATAAACGTTTGTTTATTTGACCCCCATGATATCACATGACTCGCTAGTGTAAAAATTCATTCGGATGTTGTAGTGAAGCTTGGATTTCTTTGTTCCAATTAGCATCACTATACCCTTCCAACACTCCGAGAAAACACACATATTATATACCATAATTGATAGTTCCTTTCAAGTATCTTAAGATATAGCATCCCAATTCTCTCTACCTAGGCAACTTGTATAGCTACTAAGTTTGCCCACCACATATGCATTGTCATGCCTCATGCTGCACATTGCATACATTAAACTACCAATTACACTAGCATATTCAATTTGAGATATACATCTCCCATCATTTTTCTGTAACTTAATATGAGGATCTATCGACGTAGAGACTGACTTACTATCAGTATGCTCAAACTTTTTAAAGGAAAAATGCCATAATTTCTACTAAAGTTCTATTTTTACTTTTTGCTAGTCCATTTTGTTAAGGGGTATAAGGAGCAGTAACTTGATGAACAATGCCATTGTTTTCGCAAAATTCATTAAAATCATTTGATAAATACTCTCCACCCCTATCACTTCTTATGATTTTAATTTTCTTACTAAGTGGACTTTCCACTTCTACTTTGAAAACTTCAAAATTTTCAAAAGTCTCATCTTTATGTCGAAGCAAATAAACGTAAGCATATTTCGAAAAATCATCAATAAATGTAATGAAATATCTTTTACCACCTCTAGTTAGAACATTTTTAAATCACATATATCACTATGTATAAATCCTAATAAATCATTATTTTTTTCTATTGAAGGAAATGGTTTCTGGTTATTTTAGCTTGGGCACATACTTCACATTTTTCTTTAGATAAATCATCACAATTAGATATCAATCCCAACTTAACCAAAAATTTAATAAAAGCATAATTAACATGTCCTAATCTACAATGCCACACATTACCAGAAGTCACAATATAAGCACAAGATTATTTATTCCATTAACCAAATCAAATTTAAACATCTCATCACAAGAGTAACCCTTGCCAACAAATACACCATTTGTGGTTAAAATGAGTTTATCAAGCTCAATGACCATTTTAAAGCCCTTTTTGTTCAAGATACATTCCGAGACAATGTTTCTTCTCATATCCAGTGTGTAATACACATTTTTTAAGGTTAAAACCTTACTCGAACTAAATTTTAATTCCAATGTACCCTTTTCAAGTATCTTTACCATAACTTGGGTTCCAAGTTGAACCAAATTCCATCACCTACTGGTTCAAAGGTCTTAAACATGTCTTTATTGTTAGATACATGAATGGTAGCACTAGTATCCACCCACCATTCATTATCTTTATCGATCATGTTTACCTCAGTGACCATTGCTACAAATTGTTCATTAGTGGTCATGTTCACTTAGTTTCTAAGCCTTTTGACCCTTTCTTGTGTCGACACTTTCTTGAATAGTGCCTACTACGAAAAAATAAAAGGTTAATTCCTTCTTGTTTTCGAGTACGCATGAGCGCTATCTCAAGACGATATTTTTTCCCCTTTGATATTGTATTTGGTGTGCATAAGAAGGGCAATTTGTCCTCGGGATACAAGAAAATAGAGAGGTCTCTTTTAATGTTCCAAAACTCTATGCACCTGAGCTTGGAAATCCACAATAGACACCAAAGTTTTATGAAGTGTTAGAGAGAAAAAGAGAAAAAACGAGAAGAGAGAGAGAGAAAAGTCCATTTTTATGCTCCCTGGATTTTCACAAGGAAAGGTGTCCAGAGAGAGTTGCAAAAGTGTCAATCTCGTATGGGAAGGAAGGCCCTTATTATAGAGCTCCAAGGAAACTACATATTTACTGTAGTGATGGTTACATGCACCACCAACAGCTACAAATTACATGCAACCCCTTAAGGCTGTTGTTACAAGCCTCCATTCATTAACAGCTATATAACAGTTGGACCTGCTGTTACAAGCCTCCATTTCGTCAACGGCTTGATGACCGTTGGATATCCCACCCAAGCCATGCTCACAAAAAGATATCTAGCCTCGAGCCCGACTCGTACACATGCTCGGGCCAGAGGCGCCTCTAGCGCTGCTGGGAGCGTGCGAAGTGCAAAGTGCACCATCAAGCGCCCTTGCCCCACGCTCTTGCCCTCATACACACACACGCACGTGCACGTCGCAGCTTTGCGTGCTCCGCATATGCACTTTCATTCTCTCACCTTGTACCAAGAGTATAAAGCATGAGAATGCCTACTCTTAAATACTACTCAATTAACTCTCCTCTTCAATATGGGATTAAAAACCCACAGTTTTATCTCTCTATAAAATACAGCTTAGAAAAAACCACAAAAAACCCCATTGTTATTTTGAAATACACAAGTATTTTTCAAAACCAAAAAACTAAAACAAGAAGGAATCAACCTTTATTTTTCTGAATTTGTACTAATTTTTGCCCCTATTTCACCCAACTATTTTCCAACAATTCAAGACGATATTTTTATAGGTAAAAACAAAGAGACTACCATAACTTCTTTGAAAGTCATGAACCATGTGTTAACGAGACTCGAATGCTTCAATGGATTTAATTTTAAGAGAGAGCAACAAAAGGTCCTTTTCTTGCTTATTACTCTCAAAGTAGCTTACATAGTCAATGAATTTATGCCTGCACCTCCGCCTCCATCTAATAACTCTACCGAGGAGCAAGCTCAAGCCTACAAAAGATGGATGGAGGATGACTACAGTTGCAAAGGTCACATCCTCAATGCTTTGGCAGATCCGTTATATGATATGTATGCATCAGTTGCCACGCAAGAGAGTTGTGGAAGCTTCTTGAAACCAAATGCCTCATTGAATCTGGTATCAAAAGGTTTCTTATTTCTAATTTTCTAGACTTTAAATTCATTGAAAACAAGCCAATTCTTTCTAAAGTAAATGAGTTGCAAGTTGTAGTGAATGAACTTATTTCGCATTTAGCATCTCACTCTCAACGGACGCATGCCGCATCAGAGTCTCTCCACAAGCTACTCCTTGATGAGCTTGTGGAATTCAATTAGATGATTTTTTTCTAGTAAGCTCTATTATTTACAAGCTACTCCCATCTTGGAAAGAGTATCAAAGAAAATGAAACAGAAGAATGTGGACCTTGATTTAGTTCAACTTAAAAGATCTCTTCGTATTGTAGAAGAGAATATACTTCGGGAAAGAAAGCTGAAACAATGAATTTTTATACTAAGGCAAACCTTGTTGAGAAAAAATCAAGTGCTCAATAAAACAAGAAGCCTTTCTTTCATAAGGTCCATAATGATTATTCTAAAGACCAAAAGTCTAATGCCAACAAAAATAAAAGAAATCCTCATGTTGTATATGTGGAAAACCGTGGCACTATTCAAGAGAATGCCAACACCAGAAAGGGCTTAGAGACCAAGTGAACATGACCACTAATGAACAATTTGTAGCAATGGTCACTGAGGTAAACATGATCGATAAAGATAATGGATGGTCTACTAGCACTACCAGTCATGTATCTAACAATAGAGACATGTTTAAGACTTTTGAACCAATGAATGATGGAAATTCGGTTCAACTTAGAACCCAAGTTATGGCAAAGATGCTTGAAAAGGGTACGATGGAACTAAAATTTAGTTCTGGTAAGGTTCTAACATTAGAAAATATATATTACATACAAGATATGAAAAAAAACCTTGTCTCAAGATGTATCTTGAGCAATAAAGGCTTTAAAATGGTCATTGGGTCTGATAAATTCATTTTAACCATAAATAATGTTGTTGGCAAGGTTTACTCTTCTGATTGGATGTACAAATTTGATTTAGTTTAATGGAATAAATAAGTCTTCTGTTTATATTGTTACTTCTTGTAATGTGTAGCATGGTAGATGAGGACATGTTAATTATGCTTCTATTAAATATTTGGTTAAGTTATGATTAATATCAAATTGTGATGATTTATCTAAAGAAAAATGTGAAGTATGTGCACAAACTGAAATAACTAGAAAACCATTTCCTTCAATAAAAAAATAGTGATTTGTTAGGACTTAAACATAGTGATATATGTGATTTAAAAAATGTTCTAACTAGAGGTAATAAAAGATATTTCATTACACTTATTGATGACTTTTCGAGATATGTTTATGTTTATTTGCTTAGACATAAAGATGACGATTTTGAAAAATTTAAAGTTTTCAAAGCAAAAGTGGAAAGTCAACTTAGTAAGAAGATTAAAATCATAAGAAGTTATAGGGGGAAGAGAGAATTTATCAAATGATTTTAATGAATTTTGTGAAAATAATGGCATTGTTCATCAAGCTACTGCTCCTTATACCCCTCAACAAAATGGACTAGTAAACAGGAAAAGTAGAACTTTAATATAAATGATGAATGCTATGCTTATTTCTTCCTCTTTGCTACTAAATTTATGGGGTGAAGCTTTATCGAAAAAAAATTATGCGGTGAAGCTTTATTACCTGCATGTTTTATTTTGAATAAAATTCAATATAAAAAGATTGATAAGATCCCTAATGAACTTTGGTTTAATAGAAAACCTTCTTTAAACTTTTGTAAAATATAGGGTTGCGTTGCATTTATTAGACTTCTATATCCTAAAAGAAACAAATTACGTCCTAGAACCTCTAAATGTGTGTTTGTGGAATATCCACAAAATAGTAAAACATATAGATTTTTGGATCTAAATTATAACACAATAATGGAATCTAGAGATGCTGAATTTTTTTAAAATCTTACTTGTAAAAGTGAATTAGATAAAACAAGTAGCATACCAAATGAAAATAATCATAAAAAAAAAATCATAATGTTGATGAAGAATATGTAGAAATAATGATAATGAAAAAATAGAACCAAGAAGAAGTAAAAGACTTAGAGGTAATTCATCTTACAACTGTGGATCAGATTTTATATTTATCTAGTTGAGGCTAATCAAAATAAAATATTAAATTCATTACTTATAGTCTAAAATGTGGAGGAAGATCCAACATCACCAAATGAAGCCTTGGCATCCCAAGATGCAATTTTTTGGAGAGAAGCTATAAATAATGAAATGGATTCCATAATGGCAAATAAAACTTGAAAATTAGTAGATCTTCCACCTAGTTCTAAACCCATAGGTTGTAAATAGATATTTAAACGAAAAAAGAATTTTGATGATTTTATTAATAAATATATAGCAAGATTAGTTGCTAAAAAATCTAAAAAAAAAGAAAGCATCGATCATTTTGACACATGCATCTGTGGCAAGAATTGCTACTATTAGATTGCTCTTAGCAATAGCCTCCATCAACCATCTAGTCGTACATCAAATGGATGTAAAAACCACTTTCTTAAACATTGACTTAGATGAAAAAATCTATATGAAACAACCCAAAGGGTTTGCGATGCCAAATCATACGAACAAAGTTTGTAAATTAGTTAAATCTGTTTATGGACTTAAACAAGCACCTAAACAATGGCATAAGAGATTTGACAATGTAATGATATCAAATAAATTTAAGAGAAATGAGGCTGATAAATGTGTATACAGTAAGAAAAAAAATTGTTTGTGTCATAATTTCTCTATACGTAGACTACACGCTTATCTTTGGTTTTAATTAGGACTGCCAATGGACAAGGCCGAGCCTCAGGCTTTTGGGCTGGGCCTGGTTCTGGGCCACTAACGGTCAATTTTCGGGATAGAAACGGGCCTCGATCCTGGCTGGGCCATAGAAAGCCCAAAAATGCCCAACGGGCCATGATGGCCCAATAAGCCCAGAGTGCCTCACCTAGGCCCAATAAGCTATGGCCCAAATAAGGCCCGACCTATTTAACACGTTTTTTTTTTTGTTCACTGTTCAAAATTTTAGTACTTGTTGTAAGGTAAAAATAAAATAAAATAAATACATGTTATAGTGTCACTGCTATGAAATAGGACTGTTTCTTTATGGGTGCATGTTGAGATTTTGCCCAAAAAGGAAACCCATTTATTTTGGTTCTCCTTCCTATATTTTACAACCTAGAGAGAAAAAGAAACGCAGCATGAAGAAACGGTCAGCCTTTCTTTGCCTAAAAAGGAAACCCATTTATTTTGGTTATCCCCTTCCTATATTTTGCAACCTAGAGAGAGAAACAAACGCAGCATTGGGAAAGTGTCGGCCTTCTATTTCCTCTCCATTGAGACCCATTTCAAATGGAGAGAGAACCCTTTCAAATAGTGAGAGAGAGACCATTTCACTTGTAGAGAGATGGAGACCCGTTTCAAATGGAGAGAAAGATTTCTATTTCAAATGGAGAGAGAGAGACCCGCTGGGTGCCATCATCCAAGCATTTGCATGCCATTTGGGTAACCCTTGATGTCTCTCTAAAAACTCTCTCGTTCTTTAGAAATTCAATCTCTCTTTTCTCACTAAAAACTCTCTAGAAACCCAATCCCTCTCTAAAAACTCTTTCATTGTTTAGAAACTCAATCTTTCTTTCTCTCTCTCCAACAACTCTCTCTCTCTAGAAACTCAATCTCTCTTTTTCTCTCTAGAAACTCATTCTCTCTTTCTCTCTCTAAAAACTCATTCTCTCTTTCTCTCTCTAAAAACCCAATCTCTCTCTCTAAAATCTCAATGAGGGTTTTAAATTTTCTAAAAAAAAAAATGAGCAATTTTTTTTCCTTAAAAGTCAAGAGAAAGATTTAAAAAAATGTTGGGCCTTGCCAGGCCCAATAGGATTAATGGGCCTTGCCAGGCCCAATAGGCTTAATGGGCCTTCCTTGGCCAAGCCTTATTTGTCAACCGGGGTTTTATATTTTCTTAAAAATAATTATCAATTTTTTTCCTTACAAGGAAAGTTAGAAAAGAAAGATTTAAAAAAAAAAAGAAAAAAAAGGGTCGAGCCTGGTTTGGGCCCGGTCAGACCTAATGGGTCTTTTTTGGGTTGGGTTGGGCTCCATATAATGATTTCGGGCCTAATGGGCCTTATCATGCTGGCCTGGGCTTATGTTCATTTTTTGGGCTTTTACGGTCCGGGCCTTAACGAGTCTATTTACGGGCCAGGTCATATCGGGTCTAGCCCAGGCAATCTTGGGCTTTTTCAGGCTCTGGCCATGGCCCTGCCCATTGGCAGCCCTAGTTTTAATCTAGATATTGTTGAGGGAAACTAAAAGATTCCTCACATCTAACTTCGATATGAAGGACTAAGGAGAGGCTGATATGATACTTGTATCAAAATAGTGAGAAAAGAAAATAAATTAATCTTGACTCAATCTCACTACATTGAGAAAGTCCTTAACGAGTTTGAATATACTAAGGCAAGAAAAATGATGAGAGATGTATATCTCAAATTGCATCGTTTAATATATGCAATGACCAGCACGAGACTTGACATTGCATATGCAGTAGGCAAACTTCGAAGATATACAAGTTGCCACAAGGCCTGACATTACATATGTGGTGGGCAAACTTAATAGATATACAAATTGCCCAAGTAGAGAGCATTGAAATGCGGTATCTCGAGTACTAAGACACTTGAAAGGAACTATCAATTATGACATACAATATGTAGGTTATCCTAAAGTGTCGGAAGGGTATTGTGATGCTAATTGGAACAAAGAAATTCAATATTCACTATCAACATCCGGATAGATTTTTACACTAGTGGATAGTGCGATATCTTGGGAGTCAAATAAATAAACATGTATTTCGCTCTCTACTATGGAGTCCAAAATTGTTGCTTTAGACTCTACCTGTAAAGAGGCAGAATGGCTAAAGAACTTGTTATATGACATTCCGACCAAAACCAATACATGAGATAATAATATATTGTGATAATCAAACTACTATTGCGAGAGCTTATAATGATGTGTATAATAAAAAATCTACACATATTGCGAGAAAGCATAACTCCATTAAAATATTAATTGGAGATGGAGTGAATATGTAAAGATCAAAAGGAAAATTTGGCTCATCCTTTGACAAAAGGCCTTGCAAGGGATGACATTAGTAAGATGTCAAAACGAATGGGGCTAGAGTCCATTGAGTAATCATCTACAGTGGAAATCCAACCTAGTCTTCTGTAACCTCAAAATTCTAGGTTCAATGTGGTAAAAAAAATTTGTGCGTATGACTAGTTTGGTCACTAGAAGACAAAATATTATTAGCACCCATTCTTAGAAAATCCAAACGATGGATAAATTTAGTGATGGCCTATATGTTAGTAGGTTGAGTTATACTCCTAATGTTGTCTATGGACTATATGTAAGTCGGAGTGTCTTATATACAGTGGTGCTCTTGATAGATATACCTATATAAGTGTGGAAGTGAGGCTGCTTCCTATGAGATGGGACTCGTCTCTAGAGCACTTACGAAATTGGGATGTAAGCATAAGGCCCAAAATGTGCTGGCAGCTAAAAGACATCAGAATTGCATATTGTTTATGAGTCATACTGCTGGTCCATTAGATAAGCAACCTGGTTCAAAGCTATATGCTACAACGGTACTTGCTGGACTTTGTAGTGTACACTCAAAGTGAAGGTTTAAATCAAAAGATACCTTCATGGAATACAAATAATATGTTTCTTATGTTTTTCGTGTTATTTTGAAATAATAGAGGAAACTGTTAGTATTTTTTGTTTTGAAAAATACTTGTGTGTATTTCAAAATAATAATATGGGTTTTTGTGGTTTTTCCTAAGCTGTATTTTGTAGAGAAAGAAAGTTGTGGGTTTTTAGTCCCACATTGAAGAGGAGAGAGTTAATTGAGCAGTATTTAAGAGTAGGTATTCCCATGCCTTATACTCTTAGTACAAGGTGAGAGAATGATGGTGCATGTACGGAGCACGCAAAGTGTGTGACATTGCACACGAGCGTACGCGTGCGTTTGCGAGGGTGAGGGTGTGGGCACTTGATGGCACACTTTGCATTTCGCATACTTGCATCGAAGCGAGAGGTGCCCCTCGCTCGAGCATGTGTACGGGTCGGCTCGAGGCTCATTATCTTTTTGTGAGCATGGCTCGTATGGAATATCCAACAGTCATCTAGCCGTTGATGAAATGGAGCCTTGTAACAGCACATCCAACAGTCATCTAGTCCTTGATGAATGGAGGCTTGTAACAGCAGCCTTAAGGGGGTACATGTAACTTGTAGTTGTTGGTGGTGCATGTAACCACCACTACAATAAATGTGCAGCCTCCTTGTAGCTCTATAATAAGGGTCCTACTTCCCATACGAGATAGACACTTGAACAACACTTTTGTAACTCTCTCTCAACACACCTTTCTCTATGAAAATCTAGGGAGCTTAAGACTCTAGTGTTTAATGTGGGTTTTCAAGCTCGGGTGCGTTGAGCTTTAGAACATCAAAAGAGGCCTCTTTGTTTTCCTATATCCCAAGGATAAATTGTTCTTCTTATTCACATCTATTACAATAGTAAAGGGGGGCAAACATCGTCTTGAGATAGCGCTCCTATGTGCCAAAAAACAAGAAGGAATCCACCTTTACTTTTCTGAATTTGTACTAATTTTTTCCCCTATTTCACCCAACCATTTTCCAATAGTGGAAAGGTCCAACGCAGGTGTTGTCTCACATAAACAGGGTGGTTTCCACAGGGTTCATCCAATGCCAATGCTTCAGAGGCCTGGAGAGGAATGGCATCAGTACTAAATTCTAGATATGTCGTAACAAAGGGAACAGAGCAAGGTTTTGGAAGGATTTGTGGTTCAGGACTCAGCCTTTTATACCCAAGGCTGTGATTACTGGCACTAAACCAAAAGTCTTCTGGGGCCCACTGCTATGACTTCATTGGGGAGAATTTGATCTAGTCCTCACAGTTTAGTAACATAAGGGATGAAGGATTTCCGAACCTTGTTGGGTTACTGGAATTGCTGAACTCCACGTACCTATTACGCCAAGGCAGTTACAGAATGATCTGGTCTCCCTAATCACAGTGGCCTCTTTCTTCCTTTCCCTTGCACGGAATCCCAATGCCATCCCATCAGTAGTTTGCAAAGCCTGACCCCTTTACCACCAAATTTTCAAGCCTTTAATTGGGTAGATCTCTTCAAAAGAGTCCTCACATGTGACAAGGTCGTGAAAAGAAGGAGAAGATTCCATGGGTTATTGGTCTTGCACTGCCTGGAAACAGCCAAAATTCAGTCCTCCTTAATCAGTCTATTAGGTTGGGAGTGGGTCATCACTGGGTTTGTAGGATAGCTATTAGAAGCTTTCTTCTCCCACCTTTCCAATCTTGGTGTTTTGCTTAAACAGACCAGTATCCTGGGTACAATTAGGTGCATTAGGATAGAATGAAATAGTTGCATTTTTTACATCCATCCATCGAGAATAGAGAAAGTCCATGATAAAATGTTGCTAGTGTTTTTTGTTTTTTTCCCGGCAACAAACCACCTTGTTGACAAATTGGAGGGGTCATTCTCTTCACAAAACCTTCATGTACAAAGTGAACAAGTCAACAGATCCCACCCAGAGCAGGGGATTATCAAATTGAACATCGATGGTTCTGCCATCACCGATCCCAGCCCCACAGGTATCAGAGGGATGTTCAGAGATAGCTCACAGGTTCTTCTCACATTCTCAGGCCCCATCTTTGTTGCAAACTCAGCCACCGCCGATGCCAGGACTCTCTCAGAAGGTTTAAAACTCTTTGCCAACACTTAGGGATCTTCCTTCCTAGTAGAGGGTGATTTCCAAAGTGTGATTTTCTTGGGCAACGACAGCAGCAATAGTTCCAATGGAGGCTGCAACCAATTTCTGCCAAATAAGGGAGCTCTCCAGGAGGCTGAACATCTTCTTCAGACATACTTGGAGGGAAGTAAATTCACAATCAGATGCTCTGGTCGAACAAGGAGTACTAGGCTCCTCCTTGGAGGTTCCAAGACCTCAACAGTAGGATCCAAGCCTGACCTTTCTTCTCCCAATGCTCACAGTCACTTAACTATTTCCTTTCTTCTCCCACCCCTCCTCTTTTCCTCAGCTCCTCCCACCTCCAGAATTTTGTATAAGGGTTTTGACAAGTAAATTCCCCCCAATACCCTGTGATGCATAACTAGCATCATTCATGTGGCATGTCTAGACACGCCTATTCAGCACCAAGGGGGCACATCAAGTCAGCATATACAATGTTGTTGTATGAGTGGATGCTATTGCACAAAAATCTATTGCATTTTTCATAGGGCAAGATTGCATGGAAACAAGGATTGCGGTAGAATGGTTCTTGCATGAGTGATGGATTTAGTTTTGTATATTTCCTATGTAGTGTCTATCTTTAGTCAATGTTTTGAAGGTCTCAAGGAGAGTTGGTCTTCCAATGCATGGGAGCATGGTGAGGGTCTTTAGAAGCATCTAGACTTAGGTTTAAGTCTGTAAGAGTCTAATATCGTGGTTGAAAATGTAATGACAAATTTCGAATAAAAATTTTTAAGTGTTTGCAAGAAACTTCTCTGCTGCATTTGAAGTCAAGTGAGTCCTACTAATTGGAGTCGATTGTTTTCTCCTACCCGAGTCTAGTGGTTCTGCTAGAAGTTGCTCGAGTGACTCTTAGCAAGACCTTATATGCCCTGGCCTGCTGTTTGGGTGTGCTTTGTAACACAACATCCCAGAAGAGTCCATACGAAGTCCAGATATGCACCACCTATGAGTACTAGTTCTCAAAACTTAAGGATGCCTGGGATAGTTTACAAGGGCCTGAACTGAAGTAGAATGAATGAAAAGGGATCATAGAATAGTTCTAATAAATTTTCATGGAAATCAGATAAGGGGAAGAGGGCTGTACCCACTTGCGTACTGGTTAAGCCAAAGGAAACAGGCTGACAAAAGCAGGGACTATAAGAAATCTTGCTCAGATAATTACAAAACTCTCTCCAGAACTTGTTTAGGGTAAAAATAGTTCATAAAATCAACACTGTAAAATTTTGCTTATCGGGTGAGGTGATATTTAATTTGTCGCAGTGTTCCAAAAGACAACAAGTCCACAACACAAAATTGATGTATGAATCCTGGTTCATGCCGGTCTGCTGCCTAGGGGATATCATATGGACGAGGATTTATCCCAAAAATTTGAATTTGAATGCATGAAATCCATGGATCAGGTTTTCAAAGTGGAAATTCCATATCTAGCTCTTCAACCACCATGGTTTGAGGATAACATGGAATACTCGATGGAAGAAAAGCAGATAAAATAGTATGGATAATATTACAACTGCAAGACCACGATGAAACTTCAAGAGAAAAAAACTCACCCAAGGTGGTCCAAAACAATAAAAAATGATAAGAATGATCCGTGTTGGCCTGATCTTTCATCCCACAAAAGGATTTAGATCAGCCAAACAACCATTGGAAAGTGATTCAAGCAAAAAGCTTTGGATTGAAGAAACCGCAGTGAAAAGTGGAATAATTAAAATTTGAACTTGGATAAGTTTGATATGAATTGGATGAGCTTCAACCCACAAAATCTCAACTGATGCAATAGAAATTTTTCGATTAAGTGATGAACAACACAATATCAACCAATGGATAGCGAATGTTTATTGACATCGACTAATTCATCAAGGGAGCTATAAGTAGGCAGCCTTTTAGCAAACTCTTGGAGACTTTTGTGAGAGACAAACCATGACAGCTACACCTTCATTAGGATAGACGTCAAAGATTGGCAGAGAATCCCACTTTATGAGTTGCTACTTTTGGGATCCATTTAAGAGCAACATCTCTTTATTATTATCCTCAAACAGAGCTCCATGAGCTTCAGGAAAATCAATGTCAACACCTGAATTGTCATCCCAGTATTGAGTGTGTTTACCCCACACAGTCTGTTAGCTTGAATCATCTGACTTGCACTGGTTGAGAGCTTCACGCACAGGCCTTCACTGCAATCAGACCCTGAATCCAATCCCTCCAACAGCAACTTGGTCTACGATTGATTCATGTTGCTTGCCAAAGAAACCTACAGATATTGGTCTCATCACTATAAACCTTATCTCACCTATGGCATGCATGTGCTAATCCCGATCACGCATCAGCAAGGTTACTCACACCTTTTGGTACTCCAATTTTTAAGCCAACCAATCACATATCAGCAAACCTACCAACTACTTCTGGATTTTCAACTTTCAACCATTCGATCTAGGTTATAGACACCATACCTACAGCTACATCTACCACCACGACTAGCCATCGCAATCGACAGGAATCCCACAACCTCAGCGCTAATACCAAATGATGCAGGCTAGGAACTGCAAAGCATTATTGGGAGTCACTCGGCCAGCTTATAGTGGAATCACTAGACACCGGGTAGGAGGAATCACTTAACTCTAGTTAGGAGGACTCACTCAACCCCAAATGCAGCACACATGTTGTTTGTCAAAAAAACAAACTTTTTGATTCAAAATTCATCATTGTTGTCAAACTAAACCCATCACTCATGCAACAACTATTCCAATGCAATCCTAACCCCCACATAATCTTTTCATATGCAAGATACAAGACATTTTGAGGCAATATCATTCTCTAATGAAACAACATTAAAAGTGCTAACTGGGGGTGCCACCTTGGTGCTGAATAAGCCTGATTCTAGTTCAGCTAGATGTGCCACATGCATGATGCTAGCTGCTGCATCACCCAGCCCACAGGCTTTTTGGTATACATGCATTTATTATAACCCCCACTTCCCACTCTTGAGGATGAAGCAGGGGACACAATGTACAAATTTGTTTTGCATTGTTGCATACAGCTGTGTATTTGCCCTCTTTCTTTTACTCAATACAAGTTCAAAAAGTGAATTTATGCCATCCTAGGTGCTTCACATTTCGGTAACTTCTAATAAGTTTATTTTCTTTTATAACCTTGTGAAAATACAAATAGTTCAAAAAGTGAAGGTCATATGATGAGGTTATGATTGAACGAGTGAAAGAATTTTCAACTGAAAAAAGTTATGCCTTAGCTTTTACTAAGAATTAAAGAAGTAAAATGGCCAAACATTACCAGGTGAATTTGCTATGAGGGACTCAGAGTTTGAACTCTACCTGATTTAACACAGATTTCACATTGTATCAAAATCATAATGCATTGAAATATGAAGGACTATTTGATGCATTGGTTGGTAACTACAAGACAGAAATGCTTCAATGGGCTAGCATCAATCAGTTTTTCCATTATTCACTAAGCCTTTGCACGCACCATGAAATAAACTACAACCAAACAAGTTCCTGCCTCAAGAATCGAACAAACCAGAGAGGCAGAGGCCTTTAATTTTTCTCACATATCACAATAAACATCCCTGTCATGGATTATAAAACACACAACAATCCAATCTCAATCCAATGAGGTGGCGCAACTGTTGTATTTCTGGTAGATAAGTTGACATAGGATTTGCATCCCTTTTCTTCTATCCAACTTAACTAGACGTGGGTTTTCGACAAAGGAAAGTTTAGAGCTTTACGTCAATAATACCATTTTCATGGAGCTGAGAATCAGGAATCCCTTGAAACACAGTGGAGTATAAATGAGCAGCAGTCCATAACAACTGTATGTAACAAAAAATGGTTCATTATCGACAATTACAGTTCCTTCCCCTCTTCCTGATTACACATATGTGATCATGAATCATTGATTCAATTTGAATAAGCTGTGATGGCTTCCTGGTATAATGAACATGCATAAGTCTACCAAATTTCTGGGTTTCCTCTGTTTAATAAAACGAATGGGTTGTTTTTCCACTAAACTACTAAATGGTTATTACCAGGACCCACATTCAGGAAAAAAAAAGAAAAAGGTTATTTCCGAATACCCCAATATAGAACAACTTTCTCGGTTCCCTATTTAATCAGGAAATCTGGGTCTTTTCCTAAACCGCTAAATAGAGTTGTATACATAAGTAATGAAATTCCACAAACCATGTAGCGAAGTTTCTTACAAGAAATGGGATTTCACATGTGATAATCGCAACTATCAGATATTATCAGCAATGAAAGCAAGCAAGATGCGTGGATCACAATCCATAGGCAAAAACAACTACTGGGGTGAGAGAGAGACAACCTGATACACCCATGACGATAGTGGGTGAGTTTGTGCCATTAGTGATGATTCACCAATTCTCGGAAGAGGTAATAAGAAGCCTCTCCACCAAATGGAGTTGCTCTGAAATAGATTTTCCTGTAAACCTCAGAAAATTCATTGATGACGGAAAACCGGCTGCTCTCAGTCGTGAAAACGCATTTTTCCATAATGGTCTTTTCCATACGGAAAAAGTTTATATAAGGATGCTTCATTATAATGTAGAACTACGGATGCCCCACAAATATCCATCGAAAAAAAAAAAGTTAGTTTTAATGTTGAAAAGCCTTCCATTGAACTATTAAAAATAAAAATATCTTCGATTGAACTATTAAAAATAAAAAGTTTTAAGTGTTAAAATTAGTGTATTTAACAACATATTATCTATTTTTAAGATTTTCATATATTTATACATCTACATGATTTTAACTATTTTTAAATTTTCAAATTTTATAATTAAATATAAAAATCAAATTTAAGATAATTCAGTATTTTACATCAAAATTGCATACCATGATAAAATTTGAAGATGCACCTTACCTCTACACCTCCAGATGCATCCATATGCAAACTACACCCTTTCCATATAGCCACTCTCAATCTGGTTTACCATGGGCTTGAACAAAAACAAAATGTCATCTAGAAAATAAGTGGGAATTCCTTGAAGTGGGAATTTATTATGGGACTGTACACAATGAAACTTTTATATGATCACAATTACTTACCACTATCCGATATGAAATTTTATAGCTTGGGTATGTCAAAAACTTCGAAAAAGTTTCTTTTGAAGTTTGAGTTTGGTAAATGGAATAAATTCAGCCATCTAATTCATATCCAGTTCAAGATTAATTGTGACCACCTTGTATCAAAAATAAATGGTCTTATTATATACTTTACTTTGTAAAATAAGATATCATTAAAGAGGAAAAATGTTTATATAAGGTTGCAAACTTGAAATGTACAATTAAAGTGCACCTCAAAAATCCATTGAAGAAGATTGTTTAATGTTGAAAAACCCTCTAATTATGAATAATAAAAAAAGATTTCAAGTTCTAAAAATAATGCACTTGCAACACATTATCTAAAGAATGGGGTTACCATGAGTGACGCTGTAATATATGTGGGCATCTTAAAGGTGAATGTTTCATCTAAAATTTTAGGGATTCTTAATCTAGTTTAAGATGATCATGAATATGAAAAATAAATAAAATATTTTATATTTAAGATGTGATTTTCTTGAAAACTATTTCTACCCTATATAAGCCTTATGAGTTTTTCACATCGTCCATTTTAAAGATGGACATTGCTGAGTCAATGGGCTCCTGCACCCATTGACTCACGAACAACTTTCCCTTATCTAAACGGCCTATTTTCAAGATTTTCATATGTTTATAGATCTATTTGATTTGAACTATTTTTGGAGCTTAAAATTTTATAACTATTGATGGAAATAGATTTTCATGCAATCCCAAGAATCTTGAAACCAAAATTACATCTTATAATAAAAAAATTTGGAGATGTGCCTTAATTAGATTGTTTAAAGTTGCAACCTTATACAAACCATTACCTTTATCTTTATAGCAATGAGGTCATAATTACTTATAGTCATTAGATATCAAATTGGATGACTTGATGTTAGTTACGAAGTATAAGAATTTTTTTTTGTGACTTCGAGCCAATCAATGTCATTCTTACAACCACCTAATTTAAAATCTAACAAATAAGAGTAATTGTGACATCGTACCAAAAGTGATTAGTCTTTTTGTCTCTTTGTATACTTTTCCACTTATGGATAAACCCAAAATATTTCAACTCCCTTAGGAGTATATTGTCTTTTTACTCCTTCGGATAAAACCCCAACTAGAATTAATTTTAGGACCCCAAAAATTGGAGATATAACATATTTAACACATAAATTAACCACAATAAATAAATCAAATTGCACCCTCTAAGCATTTGAAAAAATAATTTCTTAAGGTTCAATAGAAACCTTCAAATTTTTAGAGGGTGAGATGTAAGTGTTAGGAAACTCAAATTTCAATTTTGTTTTTTTTTTAGAATAATCATCTAGTAATTCTAAGTGATTGTAAGGTGGTTACCAAAATTTTAGATCGAAAAAATCCTCCCAATAGGTCATCTAACCAAGGGAGTAGAAGTAAAATATGCAGTATAATTACTCTTAATTAAAAACCAAAGATGTGAGTTTTAAAAACAAGAGTGCAAACATCATAGCCGTGTAATTGGTTAGCCAGGAACGTGCCCTTTACATAAATAAGACATGTAGGTGTTCTAAGAACTCAAAACTCAAAACTGGTGCTGGACAAGAATTTTCATTTGGTATTTAACTAAGGAAAATGGTTATATAAGGTTTTTACCTTTTACTACATAAGCAAAGTACACCTAAAAAATCCACTCAAAAGAAAAGGTTATTTCAATATTAGAAATCGTTTCAATGGATCATGTTGACCTTGACATGTATGAATATTAAAAAAAAAAGATAAAATTGAAAGTCCCAAACTAGTGCATCCTTTTACGAATTATCCTGACCATTCATTTCATGTGTTCATCTCATTGATTTGCACCCGTTTTTGGGATTTAATTTTTATGATTAGGGGCAAAAATAGATTTTCTATTCATAAGATTCTAGGCACCAAAACTACATCTTTTAGTAGAGTTTGAAAGTGCACCTTATTGTGATTTTGAAAGTAAAACGCCTTATATAAACCTCGCCCTTTTTATAAAACTACATGAAGTCACATGGTACCTGTGGATTATTAAATTAGATAAGTTTTCTTGATCAAACACCCCTAAACTTTACAATCTTGAAACCATACATGGTTTTCAGCTAGGGATGCCAAATGGATCGGCTCGACTCGATCAAGTTCCGATGGACCTCCGAGTCCAAGTCTGTTGGTTTGGGACCCTACCTAGTTGGGTCACACTCAAATCTGGAGCTGTAACAATTCTAAAATTTCAAAAAAAAAATAAATAAATAAAAATAAAAGGAGAAAAGATGCTTTTAAATAGGTGATGGTCTGTTTGAGTATGATGGTCCTTAGGGACCATCACTATTTTCAAAAGTATTTACTCGGTTTAAACTTTTGCTTGCTGCTTTTGCCTGCTTTTGCTTGCTGCTGCTTTTGCCTGCTGCTGCTTGCTGCTTGCCACGTCCTTTAGTGGACGTGGTTTTCGTATGTTAAAAGCAGCCTCTTAACGCGACACCTCAGGTATGAGGTAGAGAGTAATAAAATAATACAATAATACGTTATAAGAATTTAAATAGGGGAGGTGAGCACTCCCACCCTAGAAAATTTTGAGATCTCTCTCTCTCTCTGGTCGAAACACAGTGAACTCCTCTCTCGAACTAAATTTTTATCGTAAGCTCCCTCTCAAATATTTGTGAGTAAGTGACATCGTCTTCCTGCAAAATAGTCTGTTTTTAATAAATAGTGATATTTCCATCCAGGATCTTTATTTTATAAGTTTTGTGTGTAAGTGACCTCATTGTTTCGAAAAATAATCCATTCCTTTTAAAAATGAAATGAAATAATTATTTCTGCTTATTATCATGAATTTTAGGCGCGATAAATTTTATACGCACGTGACCTCATTATCTTGAAAAATAATCTTTTTAATAAAAATTGTGATATTTTATCTATGTTAGAAATTTTGAAAGTTGTAAATTAGAAAAATAAATCTATTTATTTTTCTTGTTTATTGTTAGAAATAAATGTGATATTTCTGCTTTTAGTAAAATTGTGATATTTCTTTCTACTGTTTTGAATATTTAGACATTGTAAAATTCATGTGCAAATGACTGCCTTATTATTTTTAAAAATTGACATTTTTGTAATTGATTATAGTATTGTTGTGAAATGTTTATTTGTGGATTGATATCCCATAAATTGTGATAATTCCGTATTCTTGAATTTTTATAAGAGTTTTTCTATACATATTAAATTGGCAATTATGCTAAAATGCCTTTACAAACTGCTACCTTTCTAAATTTGAGCCCAAAATATTTGATTGGTTATTTTTTAAATGTTATAGAGAGTGACTGTTATTAATGGTTTAAGTGAAATTCATATTAATGATTTCAGTGATATGTTGAGTACATGATGTTGCTGCTTTCGAATGTTTAAAGAGATTTAGAAATAATTTAAGTATGCAAGTGGACTCATCCGGTTTGCCGGTGAGGTATAAGTGGACCTATCTGGGATGCCAGTAGGGATTAAGTGGACTCATCCGGTACGCCAGTGAGGTATAAGTGGACCTGTAGGGATTAAGTGGACCTATCTGGGACGCCGATAGGGATTAAGTGGACCCATCAGGACGCTGATGGGGTATATAGGCGACCTACTTGGGATGCCAGTAGGGTATTTTGTGAAATCCTTTGAATTATGTACTGCCGTTAAAAGTGTTATAAGCATTTCAATTACTCGGATTATACTTAATTATGCATTTATTGAAAGTGAAACTGTTGACGCATTTCTGTTAATAGATCTCATTTTGGAAAATATTGATATCTTTCAATTATGATTATTTTTAGGATTATGATGATCACTTACTGAGTAGCCAAACTCATCAAACTATGGTAAACATTTTTTCAGGATAACTGCGGATTCATTTTAAGTGCTAGTCAAGATCAACCTTGGAAGATATTATTGTTGTGCTAGCTTTCTTTATTTACTTTGTAAGACCTCGCCACGCTAAATTTGTCCTATCAAGAGTTGTATATATGTTTTGGACTGTCATATCTCAAGAATATCTGTATTGTAAATTCTTGGGGTGTGACAATTATGGTATCAAAGCAATAGGTTTAAGACTCTTAGGAAATTTAAAAAGAATGTACTTAAAATCACATTTATTGTGTGTACAGACTGGGACAAAGTCAAGATCCAGAATAGCTGAGGCTGATATGGAAGAAATTCACAAAGCCTTGGAAAATATGGTTACTCTAATGCAACATCAGATGGAAAACAACAATCCACCCAGGCAGTCAGTTACAGGAAATGGTGGGAGTAATATCGAACAATTTAAGAAATTAAACCCACCTTCTTTTAAGGGTGTTGTAAACCCACTGGAAGCCGAGGGATGGATTATGCAATTGGAAAAAATATTCGAGGTTATGGAATGTCCTGATGATAGGAAGGTGGCCTTGGCAGTTTTTATGTTAGAAGGTGAGGCACAACACTGGTGGCGAATGGCAAAAGGAGTATTGGTCAAAGAAAATAAAACCTTGACTTGGGAAATATTTCTAGAGGCATTTAATGAAAAATATTTCCCAGATTTTATTCGAGACCAAAAAGAAATGGAATTTCTAGAATTAATCCACGGAAATATGACAGTAGCATAGTACGAGGCCAAGTTTACTGAATTGGCCAGGTTTGCACCACATATGATTAACAATGAGGCAAGAAAGGTGAATAAATTTGAAAGGAGTCTCAGGCCAACTATTAGAAGCAGAATATCAATCTTGAAATTAAGAACTTATGCTGAAATAGTGGATCGTGCCCAAATTATCGAAAAACATTTTGAAGATTACTAAAAGACAAAAAATCAGAATAGTCATGTTAGACCTACATCATCTAATCGACAACAGTTTGAAAGGCCAAACAAAAAGCCAAGGCCCTCGCCATTTCAAAACCCAATAGAACCATATAGAAAATGTGGGAAAAATCATGGATCAAGCCCTTGTTATTGGAATATCGGAGCCTGTTTTAAATGTGGAAAATTGAGACACCAGATTAAACAATGTCCTAGCTTACAGACACAACAGCTTCCAAAGCAGGGAGAGATAGCTCCAAAGCCTCAGATGAAGGGAAGAGTATTTGCGATTACCGAGCAAGACGCTCAGGCCTCAAAATCAGTGATCCAAAGTACTCTTACTATCTTCCAAAAAGTAGCTCATGTTTTGATTGATTTTGGATCTACTCATTCATTTGTGTCACAACACTTTGCATGCCACTTAAAGGTAGAACCAGAACAATTAGAATACATTCTAGAGGTAGCCACACCGATGGGAGATTCAATTAACACCAATATAATGTACAAACCATGTGTAATAAAGATAGAAGAAAATAAACTGTTGGTTGATTTAATACTCCTGAAAGTTCAAGATTTTGATGTAATCTTAAGCATGGGTTGGCTTTCTGCATACCATACAAGTATTGATTGTTATAAGAAAATTGTTACCTTTAGTATTCCGAATCAACCAGTATTTTACTTCAATGGTGTCAAAGAAGACTCCTCATCATATTTAATCTCTTGTATTCGAGCTAATCGCTTCCTTCGAAAAGGGTGTCAAGGTTTTCTTGCATATATCAAAGAAGATAGGAAGGAAGAAATAAATTTGGATACCACTCCGGTTATCCAAGAATTTCCCGACGTTTTTCCTGAAGAATTGCCAGGATTACTGCCTGACAGGGAAATTGAATTCTCCATTGAATTATTGCCAGGGGTAGCACCAATTTCTAAGGCACCTTACATAATGGCGCCTACAGAACTAAAAGAACTGAAACAACAATTGGAAGAATTATTAGATAAAGGTTTTATCAGACCCAGTGTGTCACCTTGGGGTGCTCCAGTACTGTTTGTCAAAAAGAGAGATGGGACTATGAGATTGTATATTGATTATAGACAGTTGAACCAAGTGACAATGAAAAATAAGTATCCATTACCTAGAATTGATGATTTATTTGATCAATTATAAGGATCACAAGTGTTTTCAAAAATTGATCTTAGATTTGGATACCATCAGCTTAAGATTAAAAGTGAAGATGTACTCAAGACAGCTTTCAGAATAAGGTATGGCCATTATGAATTTTTAGTCATGCCTTTTGGAATAACCAATGCACCAGCTGCATTTATGGATTTGATGAATCGGATCTTTAAGCCATTTTTGAATAAATTTATTGTGGTATTCATCGATGATATTTTAATTTATTCCAAGAATCAGAAGGAACAGGAGCAGCATGTAATAATGGTATTGCAAATATTAAGAGAGAAGAAATTGTATGCCAAACTTAGTAAATGTGAATTTTGGCTTGAACAAGTGACATTTTTAGGACATGTCATATCAAAAGAAGGTCTATCAGTTGATCCTTCAAAGGTTGAAGCCGTTGTTAATTGAAAACAACCAAGTAATGTGACTAAAGTTCTAAGCTTTTTGGGATTGATAGGATATTACAGAAAATTTATAGAAGGATTTTCTCGAATCGCAACCCCATTGACTCGATTGACACAGACAAATGTCAAATTTGAGTGGACAAGTGAATGTGGGGAGATTTTTCAAGAACTAAAAGTTCGATTAACTTCAGCACTTATTTTAAGTATTCCTGAGGGGAGTGGGGGATTTGTGATTTATAGTGATGCTTCACTTAAAGGTTTGGGCAGTGTATTAATGCAATATGGGAAAGTAGTGGCATATGCATCCAGACAGTTGAAAGAATATGAGAAAAAATATCCAATTCATGAATTGGAGCTAGCTGCAATAGTATTCGCTTTGAAAATATGGAGGCATTATCTATATGGTGAGCAATTCGTAATATACACGGATCATAAGAGTTTGAAATACCTTTTCTCTCAAAAGGATTTAAATATGCGGTAGATAAGATTGATGGATTTCTTAAAAGATTATGATTGTACAATCCATTATCATTCAGGAAAAGCTAACGTTGTGGCCGACGCTCTAAGTAGAAAATCTACGGGAGTCTTAGCTCATCTAATGATCCAAGAAATGCGATTGTTAGATGAAATAGTGGATTGAAATCCAACTCCGTCCATTAATAGTGTGGTAAGTATGATTGCCAATATTAAGGCGGAACCCCAATTAATCCAACAGATTCGATTGGCATAAAAGAAAGACCCTCAGCTTATAACAATTATAGAAGAGGTGAAGCAAGGAAAGAGAGATGAATTCTCTATATGTAGTGAGGATTTGCTAAGATTCAAAGGTCGGGTTTGTGTCCCGAATGATGAGAGTGTAAAGAAAGCTATCTTAGAAGAAGCACATCATTCTCGTTATACAATACATCCCGAAAGTATTAAAATGTATCAGGACCTGAAGAAAACCTTTAGTGGAATAATATGAAAAAAGAAGTAGCACTATTTGTGTCTAAATGCCTAACATGCCAGCAAGTAAAAGCTGAACATCAAAGGCCCGTTGGGTTGTTGCAGCCTTTACCGGTGCCAGAATGGAAGTGGGAGCACATCTCTATGGATTTTATCTCTGGCTTGCCTAGAACAAATTCAGGACATGATAGCATTTGGGTCATTGTGGACCGGTTAACCAAAGCTGCCCACTTTCTACCGATTCGCACGATGTACACTTTGGATCGACTGGCTCAGTTGTACATTAGGAAATAGTGCGGTTGCATGGAGTTCCTGTCAGTATTGTATCGGACAGGGATACTCGGTTTACTTTTAAATTTTGGGCTAGACTACAGTCAGCCATGGGGACGAGACTCACCTTTAGTACTGCCTTTTACCCCCAAACTGATGGACAATCGGAGAGGACCATCCAAACCTTGGAAGATATGCTGAGGGCCTGTGTTATTGACCTTACAGGAGGCTGGGATGACCATTTACCCCTGATTGAATTTGCTTATAATAATAGCTTCCAAGCCAGTATTCAGATGGCACCATATGAAGCCCTGTATGGAAGGAAATGCAGGTCACCCATATGTTGGGACGAGGTTGGTGAAAGAAAGTTTTTGGGGCCAGAAATTGTTCAGATAACCACAGATAAAATAGCATTAATTCGTGAAAAGCTCAAGACAGCTCAGAGTCGGTAAAAGAGTTATGTCGATAACCAACGGAGAGATCTTGAATTTGAGGAAGGTGATCGAGTTTTCCTAAAAATCTCACCAATAAAAGGCATTATGAGATTCGGCAAGAAAGGAAAGCTGAGCCCACGTTACATCGGACCATTTGAAATCCTGAAAAGAATCGAAGGTGTCGCTTATAGACTTGCCTGACCACCCGAATTGGCAAATGTCCATAATGTCTTTCATGTATCTTCACTACGAAAATATCAGCCCGGCCCATCTCATATCTTGAAATATGAACCTTTACCGATCAGGAATGACCTATCCTTCATTGAGCAGCCAATTTTGATACTGGATAAAAGGGTACAAGTGTTGCGCAAAAAGGAGATTCCTTTAGTCCGTGTATTATGGCAGTACCATTCAAGAGAAGAGTCGACTTGAGAACGAGAAGACGAAATCAGAGAAAAATACCCCTATCTTTTTCAGTAATCAGGTACACAAATTTAGAGGACTAAATTTCTTTAAGGGGGAAAGAATGTAACAATGCTAAAATTTCAAAAAAAAAAAAAAAGGAGAAAAGATGCTTTTAAATAAGTGATAGTCTGTTTGAGTATGATGGTCCTTGGGGACCATCACTATTTTCAAAAGTTTTTACTTGATTTAAACTTTTGCTTGCTGCTTTTGCCTGCTGCTTTTGCCTGCTTTTGCTTGCTGCTGCTTTTGCCTGCTGCTGCTTGCTGCTTGCCACGTCCTTTAGTGGACGTGGTTTTCGTAGGTTAAAAGCAGCCTCTTAACGCGACACCTCAGGTATGAGGTAGAGTGTAATAAAATAATATAATAATACGTTATAAGAATTTAAATAGGGGAGGTGAGCACTCTCACCCTAGAAAATTTTGAGATCTCTCTCTCTCTCTCTGGTCGAAACACAGTGAACTCCTCTCTCGAACTGAATTTTTATCGGAAGCTCCCTCTCAAATATTTGTGAGTAAGTGACATCGTCTTCCTGAAAAATAGTCTGTTTTTAATAAATAGTGATATTTCCATTCAGGATCTTTATTTTATAAGTTTTGTGTGTAAGTGACCCCATTGTCTCAAAAAATAATCCATTCTTTTTAAAAATGAAATGAAATAATTATTTCTACTTATTATCATGAATTTTAGGCGCGATAAATTTTATGCGCACGTGACCTCATTATCTTGAAAAATAATCTTTTTAATAAAAATTGTGATATTTTATCTATGTTAGAAATTTTAAAGGCTGTAAATTAGAAAAATAAATTTATTTATTTTTCTTGTTTATTGTTAGAAATAAATGTGATATTTCTGCTTTTAGTAAAATTGTAATATTTCTTTCTACTGTTTTGAATATTTAGACATTGTAAAATTCATGTGCAAATGACTGCCTTCTTATTTAAAAAAATTGACATTTTTGCAATTGATTATAGTATTGTTGTGAAATGTTTATTTGTGAATTGATATCCCATAAATTGTGATAATTCCGTATTCTTGAATTTTTATAAGAGTTTTTCTATACATATTAAATTGGCAATTATGCTAGAATGCCTTTACAAACTGCTACCTTTCTAAATTTGAGCCCAAAATATTTGATTGGTTGTTTTTAAAATGTTATAGAGAGTGACTGTTATTAATGGTTTAAGTGAAATTCATATTAATGATTTCAGTGATATGTTGAGTACATGATATTGCTGCTTTCGAATGTTTAAAGAGATTTAGAAATAATTTAAGTATGCAAGTGGACTCATCCGGTTTGTCGGTGAGGTATAAGTAGACCTATCTGGGACGCCGGTAGGGATTAAGTGGACTCATCCAGTACCCCGGTGAGGTATAAGTGGACCTGCAGGGATTAAGTGGACCTATCTGGGACGCCGATAGGGATTAAGTGGACCCATCAGGACGCTGATGGGGTATATAGGTGACCTACTTGGGACGCCAGTAGGGTATTTTGTGAAATCCTTTGAATTATGTACTGCCGTTAAAAGTGTTATAAGCATTTCAATTACTCGGATTATACTTAATTATGCATTTATTGAAAGTGAAACTGTTGATGCATTTCTGTTAATAGATCTCATTTTGGAAAATATTGATATCTTTCAATCATGATTATTTTTAGGATTATGATGATCACTTACTGAGTAGCCAAACTCATCAAACTATGATAAACATTTTTTCAGGATAACTGCGGATTCATTTTGATTGCTAGTCAAGATCAACCTTGGAAGATATTGTTGTTGTGCTAGCTTTCTTTATTTACTTTGTAAGACTTCACCAGTGTAAATTTGTCCTATCAAGAGTTGTATATATGTTTTGGACTGTCACATCTCAATAATATTTGTATTGTAAATTCTTGGGGTGTGACAGGAGCCCATCTGGTTGTGTTCGGGTCAAGACCCCGACCCACTGAGAGGTTTGAATTTGATGAACAAAAGTGCGGATTGGTTTTTACTGACTTTAAAGTTAGGCCCAATAATCAAGTCATAGAAACCCCTCAGTCATGGTAATTATTTTTTCTTAAAAGGTCATATTATCTTATAGGGGCACATTCTACATTCACTCCCTCGAGTAAAACACTATCTCGGAATATCTTAGGACCCAATATTTTGAGGATGTAACCTCCTCAACCTAGTGAACAATCTCTGGGAAAAAAAAATCCACATGCACTCTATATGTGCTCGATTGAATAGAGGTTGTCCAAATTTTGTATGGTCAGACCTTTGTGTTTAGTAATAAACATTGGAAAAAAGATGCATGCCTCTTCTTTAAGATTATAATCCCAAAATTACTCCCTGCCATGAAAGGCCCATAGAACCGTTTCAAGTTAAAAGAAAAATATGTTTAACTCCTTTATGATCTTTTTTATTATCCAAATTACAATATTTATCTTTTTTCTCTTTTGTAATAACCCCATCATATAAAGTGGGAATTTGATACGCCTCTTTTAATCTAATGTGGAGTTCAAAAGATGAGAGAGATGTGAAGGTTCAAGGGAGGCTGAGAAAGAGAAAGAGAGAGAGAGAGGAGGGAGGGAGGGACAGAAAGAAGAAAAAGAAAGGGAGAGCTTTTCTATAGTTTTGATAGAATTATTAGAAAAAACATGGAGGACAAATATTGCCACTTGGATAATAAAAAAGTATGGAGGGGCCGTTTCATTTAACTTGGAAGAGGTTCATAGGCTTTCCATGAACTTGGGGGCTTATTTCGGATTATGATTTTAGAGAGGGGTTATACGTTTTTTTTCTCGTAAGTATTTATGTTTTGAAAGAAAATAATCATCTAATGATTCTAAAAAAGATCTCATAATTTAAAATCGAGAAAATCTTCCTAAGTAGATCCTCTCGAGAGTCTCGTGATACGAACACTTAATTTTTGGCCAAGCTGTCAACCTCATTTTGGCTAGACATTGTAATGGTAATTATAAGTGTTGTAGCGCGATTGGGTAGCTTATTGGGAAATTTGAATTTGGGATGAAAATTATGATGTTCTTTTGTCAAACAATGAAAAAGGTTGTCACAAAGTTGTTTCTTTAAAAAAGGTGTGGTTGTTATGAGGTTGTAACTTTATTTGTGGAAAAGAGGTTGTGATATTCTATACCATCTATTTTATTTGAGTGGTACAATTTGACACATTTCTTAATACAATATCAATATATGGCATTTTTTTTAAAATAATGCCCAATCTACAAAACCCAAATAAAATAGACGGTATAGATTATTGCCATTTTATTTCTACAAATAAGGTTACAACCTTCAATAAACTTTTTCTTTTGAAAAAAGAGGCTATCAAAAAGCAAAGAGATTTATTAACACCAATCCATAACCCATGGTTGTTATAACTCACAAATGCCTCTTAACCATTAGCAAAAGGTGGAGGAAACAAGAAATATTACCAGAGATATTAAATTGTTAATTATATAAATTTATTTATGAATTATTGGCACGCACAGATGCTATCTATAGGCAATGCAGTAAATTGAGTGCACAGTCCATAATAACAATTCATTGAATATCTATAACTGTGGGTGGCTTCATAAACTCTAAGGTAATTTTTTTAAATTGTCATGGCGTAATGTACATTGTGTAGTTGCTGTATTCTCATTGGATTGTGTTTCTTCACTAATTCCTTACATAAATCATCCACTCTCGGAAGATAGATGCATCTATTAATTTGTGCAAAACATTTACAATCATCCTTAACGTCAATTTTAATATATATCTTGTGGGGAAAGATTTTATGCATAATATGACCTTCCTTTTCTTGCTTCTCTTTCATTTTTGCATAAGAAAATCTCGATGATATTTGCCTCATGGGATCCCACAGTGTTATAAAACAGAGCTTAGGCATGTAATACACTTGGCATCTACGCTCTTGTAAAAATAATGGAATATATGCTTCTCTATCCTATGCATGCTACTGTGAATATAGGAAAAAAGACAGAGAGGCAGACATGCACACTAGAAGACTGACAATGTAATTAAAGATATGTAAGAAAGCTTTAAATGCAATTAAAAGCCCCAAAGCTTATCTTAACAGCTCCAAATTTTTTGCAATGAGAAAAAAAAGTTCCCATTTTACCCCTGTATTTCAAAGGCAAAAAGTATCCCAACCTTTTTCATCAAATGGCCATTCCACCCAAAGTCACCGAATTACTTAGACTGGTCTCACTATTTCCCGTAATGCTCAAAATGCCCTTGAAAAGCTGTATATGCTTAGTTTCCTTCAATGTAATAGGAAGACCGTAACTAACTTCCAAATAAATAAGGAATAATTATTAAAGTAACCCTCTAGTCATTCAAGTGAATTGGAGAAAGTTTTTGGGGAGGCCGATCGGGGTCACCAACTCAAGAAACAATTAACTAGCTATGGTTGAGAGGGAGGCCTAACTCCTAACCAGGCATATCTAAATACCACTTTGCAAAGTGTTTTAAGAGTTTCTCTAAATCAATATCCCCTTTACTGGTGCATCAGTTAGGGATCAACTAGCAATGGCTAAAGAATGAGCCATCGCTAGGGCTAATCTATGCACACTTCAAAGAGTATTCGGCCTAATCTTACTTGAGAAATTCAAGCACATTTACTAGTAAATCAACTTGTTCCTCCTAGAATTTAAGCGCATTTACTCGTAAAATCAACTTGTTCCTCTCAGTGCACCAGCTTCCAAGCAACTGCTAGGGGCTCAAGATTGTCCTCACAATGCTGTTTCTCCCTCTTTCTCCCTAATCACTTATTGAAACAATTAAGCAATGGTCACTAAGTAGAAGACCCCCCTCAAACTAGTATAAAGGCCAGCAAGCAACTGGCAGTGGCTAAAGTTGAGCCCTCATCAAGCACTCCTTGATGAGGGTTCTACTTCACTGTACTCGCAAAACAGGCCATGTCGCACTACAAAGCTATTCGAGTCGAGAGTTACTAAATACAACAACCACTTTAACTAGTGGATCAGTTAGCAGTGAGCAACTAGCTAGGGCCTAAGGTATGGCATTTGTAATGCCCTAAAGAGTGTTCGTCGCAACATACTTTATGGCCATATTACTTGCAGCTTATGAAGGAATTGGGCATGGTTACTAAATATAACACCTCTTGAGTAATGTGTTCGGTAGCAAGCAAGTGGAGGTGGCCTAACGGCCTTATCGTGCATGCCCTAAAAAAGTTAGTCATCCTCATTCCGCTTATGACGAGCCCACATTAGCCCACTTTTTGAAGTAAATGGGACTGAATTGCTACATCAAACACCCCTCGAACTTGTGTCGAGTAGCTAGCAACTGGCAAGGCCTAATATGAGCCCTCACCACGCATACTGGAAAAATCTCATTCTTCCTTGTAGCGCTTAAGCCCACATAGAGGCCGCATTATGGAGTTACCGAGCCATGGTCATGAAATCAAACACCTTTATTGCTAGCTATATCGGCATCAGGCAACTGTCAATTGCCAAAGATTGAACCCCGAAGATGCACACATCATAGAGCACTGTCGCTCTTTGACACTTGTTGTACTTCGGATACCGCCATTTCTCCCCAGTTTGACATAGTAATTGCTTAGAGAAAACAGCAAAAATCATCGTGTAGGAATTGCTTAGTTAAAAAATGACTGCAGTAATTTCTTAGTAAAATTAAAGAGTTTATATTGTAATTAATTTTGAGTTATGAATGAAATATACACCTCCGGTCCATTTAATATACCCGGCAGGAAGTGACAAGAAATGGATTGAGACATATATCGTGCAAGGACACGTGCATGCTCGTGAGGGAGCATGCGCGTTGACCGCTTTCCGATAGATACGATGGCCCGGAAAAATGTCTAAAATGTCCTTTCTTTAATTGTTAATATATCCGACATGGCATTTCTATTCGTGAAATCTACATATAAAATAAAAAATAAATAAATTTATGATAATTGAGAAAAATCTTTGCTTTCTTTTCTTATGATGACTGTTTAGGATGTACATGTAGCTGACTGATCTCTACCTTGAAGCAAGTGAGACAAGGATTAATATACTTATTTGCATATTAGTCGTTAAATGGTCTCTTACTTAGAAAGCAAAGCTTGATTCAACAAAAAAAAAAAAAAAAAAAGGAAAATAAGGGTGGGAGATGAAGTCTACTTCTCATTATATTTGACATTTATCTTCCAATACAAACCTTAATTCTATCAAAATTAGGATATACTAAAAACAAAAATCTTGTGTAGTTGCTTCAACTGTTAATGATTCATACACCACTTGAATTTGCATATTTCACATTCAACTTTGCAAAGAAATAGCTTCGTAGTTTGTTATCCTTGGAGTGCCTAAGGGGCCAAAAGGTTTGTTTCAAATTTGGAAAGAAAAAATATTTATAAATTCATAATTTTTTGTCAAAAATAGATTTGTTTAAGGCAAGTTAGGGGAGAAAAGTAATAAAAAAAGAGGAGGGGTAGGGAGGGAAATAAGTATAAAGAAAGGTGTTTAATGTCTTAATAAATGGCCAAAGTTATAGGAGCAAACTATCATTAGGTTTTTAAGAAGAGAGAGAAAGATGGTGGATTCTGATAGAGAGAGAGAGAGAAAGATACTGGTAGAGAGAGAAAAGTAATGACTCAAATATTTTTGCATGGTAATGCATGCGGTGGCGTGAGTATGAAAATCTAGAGAGAGAGAGAGAGAGAGAGAGATTAATGTATTGTCGGAGAGCCACAGTTCATTGAGTCTGTTCAAATCTTTTGGTGGAGTGGGCCTTTCTCTCCTCAACCCACGGTGGCGCAATCTATTGACGTAATCTTTGGGACTCTCTCTCTCTCTCTACACTTTCTCTCTCTAAAATGTTCTCGTTCTTATTTTCTTTTAGCCCGTCTTTTGCCGAGTCCGATGCTTCAGCTTCTCCAGTCACGTATTCCTCTCTCTGTCTTTCCCCCTTGCTCCTCCTTAGTTGACAGGAATCCCATTAATTTCCCCTTTTTGTCTTTCTCTCTCCTCTGCCTCTCTCTGAAATTTTGATTATTGTCGTGCTTATCCATTGGGGCCTGTGGGTTTATATAAGCTTCAAGTGGGGGTCTCCTCTGTGTCCAATTGCCCCCCCTGTTGGGTGTTTGTAGTCCATTTCTCCGTGCCCTGTCTCTTTCTTTAGGTTTCCTCTCTCTCTCTCTCTCTCTCTCTCTCAGCTTTCGCTCTCTACCTTGTTACTGGGGTCCTCACCTCTCTTTTTATCATTGCTTGCTTGTTGGTTTTCCGTGGGCCTGGAAAATCTTTGTGATTTTGTTGGTTTTGGTTTTGGTTTTTCTGTATTTGGATTTTTATTGTCTCTGTTTTTTGTTTTTCTTATTTTAATGGTAGTTGACTTTCTTTTTTTCTGGGTTCTATTTCGAGTTGTTAATTTAGAGTTCTCACTTTTTTTTGGCTCATTTTTATTTTAGTATTTCTCTTGCTTTTTTATTATTATTTTTTCTTTTTGGCTTTCTCTCATAAGATTTATAATTCTTTTTTTTTCTTTTCTTTTTCTTTTTTACAGTGATTGAAGAGGTGGGTCCTGTAAGCGCCAACACTGAAGTGGGTGTTTCTCTTTTTTAAGGTTGGTTGATAAGTTTTGGCCATTGGGTCATTGGTTTTTGAGCATATTAATCAATTCTGTTGGAGATTTTTTTTTTTTTTTGCAAGTTTTCTATTATTTGATTCATTGTATAAAGTGGGGAGGAGAGGAAAATAAACATCAAATTTGTTGAGTAATGAAAATATGCGTCCATTTTCTCTTTTTTTTGAGGAAATGGAGCTAATTTCACTATTTTTATTTATTGTGGAGAGAGAGAAAGAGAGATTGCAGAGGCTTGTTTTATCTCTTGAGTTACTGCAAAAGAAGTTTGTTTGTTGGGTTTGCAGAATGGGGAGGGTTAAGCTGAAGATCAAGAAGTTAGAGAACACTAATGGTAGACAGGTTACATACTCTAAGAGGAGGGCCGGCATTCTAAAGAAGGCAAGGGAGCTCTCCATTTTATGTGACATAGATATTGCATTGCTCATGTTTTCACCAACTGGGAAGCCCACCTTATGCTTAGGGGAACGCAGGTATAAATTCATTCTCTGTTTTTTATGTACTTATTTGTTCTCTCTCTCTCTCTCTCATGTATTTATTTATTCTGTCTTTTATGTATTTATGCTCGCTCCCTCTCTCTCTTTCTCTCTCCCTCTGTCTCTCTCTCTGTTATGTATTTATTTATTCTCTGTCTCTCTCTCTTATGTAATTATACTCTCTCCCTCTGTATCTCTCTCTCTCACATACCTGTATTGAAAGGCATTAGTGGGTCCATGGTTTTCGTTATTGTTGCATAATTAGTGTGATGGTAATAAGATATTTGTGCCTCCCCATTTGTTATTATGTGCATTCATTTTTCTCAAGGATAAAACAAGTGGGCTCAAGGAATATTCAGAAAAGGAGAAGTTTGTACTCTTCATTTGTTTTTTGCTCTTTTCGGGTAGGTTTAGCTTTTCATTATTGTTATGCACGGTTTGGGATATAAAGAGAATATGTGCCTTGTAAGGCATGTACCGGTTAACCAGTGCATGAAGAAGGATTTTATTATTATTATTATTTTGTATGCTTATTTTGCTCTTGGCTATTGTGTTTTATAAATTGTGTTTTATAAAGTTTTCTTACCCCCTAGAAAGCTTTTTCATCTTCCAGTTGTTAAAAAAAGAAAAAGAAAAAAAAGAGTCTCTGGATTTTTTTTTTCTATTTTTGGGTTGGTATGGCTCCTCATTTGTTATCTTACATGATTCTTATTTACCTATTACTTTATACAATAAATAAAGGTTTTTTTACGTATTTGTTTGACCTCTTGTACTCTTGATTTTAGTTTTATGTTCCCAAAAAGATTTCAAAGAGAAAAACTTCGGGACCAGGTTCCTCTGTTTTTTTTTTACAGCTATGCTCATGATCTTGCATGCACGCAATTATTTGCCAGCAAAGGGAATTAATAACTCCAGATACTGGTTGTATTTGGAAATATTTTGGGTGATTAATTGTTAAATTTAAGTCCTTTAAGATGTCTAAGTGAAGAATATGAGCTTCTTGAAGTTGGTTCTTTGAAACATTTTTGTCATGAGAGGAAATTGGAAGGAACACTTATAGAAGCCCAGTGATACTATTTCTTGTATTTATTTTTTAGTCAATATGCAGTGTATAGATGCATGTTTTTTAGATGTTTTATGTATTCCTTGCATGTAAGCCCCTTTAGTTGCTCATTTCAAGCTGTATTATTTTAATTTTTCTTATGGAACTTTAGATCTAATGTAAATGTTCAAAAGCCCTATTGTGTGATTGTAATGAGGTTCCCTTGGCTACTCTTCTTATCTTGCAATATTTAGAATATATCAAAGGTTACAGGGCTTTGGTGAAGCGCCTTGTAAGAGTATCAAATCATTACTGGAGATAAAGGATGCCATGTTAATTCTTGCTCTACATCTCTTATTTTTTGTACAGGGTTTCATCTTGTATTTGAATTTGCTTGAAGAGTCTCTGATTGTAGTTCTTTTTTCAATGTCTGGCAAAAGTGGATCTAGCTGACATTGCTTTTCTTCTCTCTCTCTCTCTCTTGTATTTTACTTGGTGAATTTGAAGCAAGTTTGATTTCAAGTTCTGCTAAAATTCTTATTTTCGTTATATCCATTATTATTATTTTGTTATTGTTACTACTACTAATACTAGTTCTACCCAGACAAATAAAAATTATATTCATTTATCATACTAGCTGATGCTGTCTTACTTCCTATGTGATTTTGTAACATGAAAGCATGCAAAATAATTACTATTACATGCTCACTCTTGCTTGAAATGCATGAGGCTGTCCCTGGATTTCTTTTTTCCGAAGTTATATTGTGTTTCTCTCAATACTCTAATGCTCTCCATTTTCATGTTTGCAGCAACATTGAGGATGTTATTCATAGGTTTGCATCGTTGACTCCTCAAGAGAGAGCTAAGAGGTACAGAAATCATGTATTCCGTAGTGTTGTTTGCTTTAACATTCACATTCGGTTATTACTTTCTTTCATTTTTCATTATAATTATGGACATTAGTTCTAAAGATGACCTCTTTTTCTTTTGAAACAGGAAGCTTGAGAGCCTTGAAGTAAGTTAATTATGATTGCATTTAAAAATATTGCTCTAAAAAATATTTCATATATTGGCAACATTGACAGGCAGTCACTCCTTATTTAATGTTCATAAAAAAATCTTGACTTTTTTTTCTCAATTTGGATATTAGGCATTAAAGAAGACATTCAAGAAATTGGACCATGAAATCAATATACAGGAATTTTTAGGTTCAAGGTATGTGGAACGTTTTTTGGGATGGTTTGTTTTCAGTTTTCTAGTATATTATCTTTTTTGAGAAAAATATTTGACTTTGTATATCTTTTTTCTTTTTCCCATTGCAGCACCCATATAGTTGAGGTATTCATCAGAGGACTTATTTATTTTCAAATATTGTTCATAATTGTCTGTAATTATGCATTTAACTTTCAGCTAAATGTTTTCAGCCACCTACGTTGACTTAAATTTCTTCACAGGATCTTGAAAACCAAATAAGGCAACTACAAGCACAGTTGTCTGAAGTACACAAGAGACTGAGGTATCAGTTCAAGAAACCTTAATGCGTTTTGATACCATTAGTCTGTTATATCCACACAGTCATGAGCATAAAATGTAACATTTGTTGAACCCATTTTCCCAGTTATACGGAAAACACTCTTGAACTTTTGCAGTATTAAACATTCTTGCAGCTTATTTTGGGAGCTTTAAGAGCCAGCAAAACCCATATTTACGTGTCTAGGAAAAGTAAGCATGTGTAGAGAATTTTTGGGTAGAGACTACACAAAATTTGCACCTCCACAGGCATAGCCTTGTGAATGGAAGAATCCCCAAAAAATTGCATATAGAATGGTGGATCAACCATGAAATCACATGTGCACATGTCTTCAAGAAAAGGGAAGAATACTTTAAATTCATTCTTATAGGCCTTATCATATTTACTAAGGATAAGTGGAATGACGGTGTGTCACTTGGTTGGAGGCTTATGCCTTGGACATTGGATATGTGCATCTCTCTCCATTGGGATGGGGTGGGGCCTGTATCTCAGGTGCTCTATTGAGCCAAGTAGTTAGGTATAGTTTTAGCACCTCATGCTTTTGACAACCATGTTACTGACATGGCTATAACTTGTTGCGTTTTCTCTTTTTGATAATCTAGAACTTGTTCCATTTTGATTAACTGGAAATTTGTGGCATTTCATTGGAAAGAAGTCATTATGGTAGTCAATAGCCACCCTGCCTCGCTTACTCTCATGGGGTGTGGGGTAAGTTGGAACATTGTGCTGTGGCCCTCATGTCCTTGCCATAAGACTAGGACACCAAATCCTAGCCATATCCTTCTCTGAGAACCCCAATGTAGAAAGATTTTTGTTGTGTTGGTTGCCCCGTTCTTGAGAGATTTCTGGTGTAGTGAAGTGACGCTATTTGAAGGAAAGAGCAGGCAAAAGACTAAGAAGAGTCCTTCCTAGAAAAGAAACCAAATGTCAATCTTTATCTAGGGGTTTATTTCAACAACTTTATGAGAACTTGTCATCTTTTTGGTATGTTAACCATGTAGGACACTGTGAATTAAGATAAATTAGATGGACTAAATTTGGTTGGCTTAGATGCATTTCTCAAGTAGGATTGCTCTGGCCTTCTGAGATGTTTAGAACATTGTATAATGAAAATTTCTTTTGATATTTTTTCTTCACACTTTGTAGTTTCATTGTATTTGGAAATAAATCATGCTACTTGAAACAATTAGATACTGGTGAAATTTCTCAGTGGTTGTCTTCTATATTTATATATGCCATGTTTAGCATTTTTCTAGTGCCTGTTTTACTTCACATGATAAAGTTTTGTTGTATTCTCTTTCATAACTAAGAATGTAATAGGTAACTTGTTCTGATCCTCCTTAGAGATATCCTGTGTCTGTCAATGTTGGTGGTATATCATCTTTAAATTCTTTGAGGACTTGAAGTCCAAATTCTTTGTTTACATTGTTTACCAGAATGGCTTGAATATTCTTGCATGGTTGCATTTGCTTATGGCTTCTACTGCTAAAAAAATTCATATTTCTTTATTTTATTGTTCTCAGCTATTGGACAGATCCAGAAAGGATTGATAATGCAGACCGCATCATAGCTATGGCAGAGACACTCAAAGAATCTCTTACTCGGGTTCGAGCCCTAAAGGTAGTACTGCTCTCACTTTAGAAGCTTCACATTTGCCGTACATTGCATTTGTGGCATGGTTTTGATTTGGATAGTTAATTTGTTGGCAGAGATGTTGGCGGAGATGTGTTCTTCATTTTACTTAAGCAAACACTTCATTCACATTCATTGAAACAGACTTTCATCACTTCACAATTCACAATTACAGTCATAAAATTTACAAAAGATATCATAACTAGGCTTATGTTCCAATCTCATGGAAAAATGAATGTTGAATTAGTTTTGAGCTAATTTTGAGATGAGAATTTATTTTCCTGAATGTTTCTTTGACCTACATATATTTACATGATCCCCCTTTAACAGGAAAGCTTTGCAAAGCACCAGTTCTTGACGTTGCCCTGCAGCAGTCACCAGGTAAGCAGATTGGTCATCTTCTCTTAATTACTTCTCTTCCCTGGATTGATATTTTATGTGATTTACAAAACAAGGTCGCTTTATCTTTGATTTTGCAGTATCAAAATGGGATTAATTTGCCCTTAGGTATCAGTGGTGATCAGCAAACTCAACCCCTTTCTTGGGTTCCCAATCATGATGGCCACCATCTGATGCTACAAGAGGATCCAAATTTGGCACTATCTCAGAGGTAGCTTTCTTAAAACAATGTTTGTTCTTGTATGGTTTGATTCAAGCAATACATAGAGATATCACTCAAGTTATGCTTAACAACAATCACTAATTGTCTGCATGTTGAGTGCACAAACCATAGTCCACCAGGGTCATCACTATTGAATGAAATGGATATCGATGGGGGAGAGAGTGGTGCCTGCCAATGGGGTCATTTCCTGTTCAGGCAGGTTACATTCTTCCCTTCGCTGTGCATTGCATCTGATGGTGATAACTGCAACAATACTATGGTTTTCCACATCGATTGCTCTGTAGCATTCATTCCCTTGAACCCAGATTACCCACCCCAAAGGTGAAAAACCATTTTGTAGCTTGATTGGTGAATTGGATTCTCATGTGTATTGCTTCCTTGTTGTGTAGGGATATGGAATGCCCCCAGGATGGCACTATCTCATCTCTCTCAAGTTTCTTTGGAAGTGGCAGGCAGATGGAGATCGGTAGTTCAAGGCAGGAGGAGACGTTGAATGAGCTTAGTAGGAATGCATGCTTACGACTTCAGCTTGGTGGGCAGTTTCCATACCAGCCTTACAATCACAATTTTCTTGGAGAGAAGAAGATGGAATTGAATTTACAGGGATCACCTGTGGACTATCAAGTTCATGGATTTGAGGGTTCTCGAATTGGCTATAATGGGGACCCTCATAATTGGGCTTCAACCTCTGGCCATGGCGCCATACCCTTGTTCAATGAGCACCCATTTCCTCAGGTTTGTCCTTGCGAACTATCTCAGTAATTGGTTGGAATATCACCTACCTCTCTCTCTCTCTCTCTCTCTCTCTCTCCCCCCACCCCACCCCACCCCACCCCACCCCACCCCAGTGAAATTGGTTTTAGAAATACTTTGTTTTGGATGTTTAATTAATTATTCTAACTTAAGTTTCAAATATGCAGCAACCAAATTGATTTCGAGAGGAAGTGGTGTTCAGAAGTGGTGTTTTCAGTGTTTTCATCTCTAGTTTAGAATGGAGGTTATGTGCTTCAAGCTTAAGATGGACAAGCCCCTTTTACCTTCGCAGTATTTAAATAGGAGTGGTTCTACAAAAGTCAACCTCCTCTTTCATTCAAGTATCAGTTACTATGGTTTTAAGTTTACAGTGAGCTGCATCAATATTCATAGATGGTAAATTTGAAGATTGTTGTTTGTGTCCTAGAGGGAGGAGTGCATCAGCTGCATGAGGCTTCGATGCATCTTCCCATTAGTCGTCATCAAGACTTGTGTAAATTATGGAGGTTCGGGGTATACAGATCTATACACATGCATGTATTGAAATGATTTATAGGAGAAGGGTTTCCTGCAATTCGTTTGTGACTTGATGTGTAAAACTATACATACATAGGTCAATAAATCCATGTATCTCCATTGTTTCCATATAGTTTTGATAGTTTACTATAGCTTTAATGAAGTTCCAAGACTTTCAAGGATTAGGCCTCTATCTCTCTCTCTCTCTCTCTCTCTCTCTCTCATTGTGTGTGTGTGTGTATGTGTGGTTTATCTTATATACAAGAAACTTGAAAAATAAACAGGATTAGGATAATAATGCTGTTGTACTTGGTAGTTATACAACATGAGTGCAATGAAACTGATACAATTCCATGGAGGTTGGTGGTTGCCCTGTACATTCAAGGTGTGAAAGGAAGATTGAAGCTCATTGCTCTCTATGCCCATTTATCCCATGAATACAAACACACACACACAAACAGGCACACACACGCACGCACGCACACACACATACACAAAAAGAAAACAAGAGAGATAAATCCCTTAACCCATCAATACTATTGCATTATCCCCTGAGTGTCTGGACTATGGTGTTGTGCCATGGGTCTGATAGGTGCTGGAGTAGATTCTCAAATGGACCCTTTCCAGTAACATTGTATTGGACAATGAACCCCAAGAATGCAAGCATAGCTAGTCTCCCTGCATACAACACAAAAGGCCTCAAGTGAGTGAACTACAATATATATCAGTGATAAGTAGAGATTGTACTGTATTCTTAAGGACTATGGAAAACAACAGTCTACTGGTGTCTCATTTGTCTTATGAAATGATCGATGGTGCTGAAGAGAGAGAGAGGGACCCATCATTGGGTTCATGTCCTGTTGTTGTCGACCCCTCTCTCTCCATTTCATTGGACCTTCATGACCCTAATGGAGTATGGTTTTTATAGTCTAAATTGACATCAGTAGTATCAGCAAAAGAAGCTAAAGAACTTCAAATGGACACACACCCATGCATCTCTCTCTTTCTCTCTCTCTCTCTCACCATTGGCAAGCTCCTTCTCCTTGGCCTCTTCAGTCGGGTCAAAATTGAGGGGGTTGAAGGGGCCTCCTGGGTAGCCGACCTCGTTGGGGGGAAGGCTGTAGTTCTTGAAGATGGGGTCTTGGTTCACACTCCCTGGGTTCTTAATGTCCTGCCATCTCCTTATTTCAACATAGTGAAACAATATGAACTCTATCACAAACAGTGTCGAAGAAGAGGCGAAGTACTCCGATTTTCCTGCATCATACCACTGGGGGACATTGATGATACCGATCTTAGTGAACACTTCAGGTAATATCATTCCAGCTACTCCAAGCATGGCCCATCGACTATTCACCAGCTCGGCTTGGATAAACCACTTGAGGTTCTCGGGGTCCTCGGCAAGACCAAGTGGGTCAAATCCGTTGTCTCCTGGGAGGCTGTGGATTCCATGAGATGAGACTCTATTATCGAATTTGCCAGAATATTGAAATCTCAATAGAAAGTGAAGGGAATGGGTGGCTATGAGGCCCATTGATCAACTTGAAGGTGCTTGTTGCAAACTTGAGGTTGCTTTTTACAAGCCAGCTTAACTAAACAAAAAAAATTCCAATAAAATGGTTGAGAAAATAGTAAGCTGGTGTCTAGCACACCAGCCGAAATTGCTCCAGTGGTTCATTTTTTTATTTTTATTTTTTTATCTTAATGAAGTATTTGGAACGTTACATTTCTAATTTAGCCTCAGTTTGGTATTTTCCACATCATTTACTGATGGTTCCCTTTTAGTTAAATAACTGTGATAAATTGTCAACTAGAAAAAACAAATTTAGGAATTGGGCCTGGGCTTGAGCGGATATCAGTTGAGATTTACAATGCTATATCTCAAGCTTGATTTTAATTTGATAAATTTCAAAGCCCATTTTGAGGTATCATTTGATTAGTTACTTGAAATTATGTAAAAAATATGGATAAGATACTAAATAACTCAATTCTTGTAGTTTGATAAGTTTTCCTTTAGAGAAACAACATGAACTATTTCAAGATTCCAACTCCTGAGAGTACTTGCACAATTTATGCATGTTTTGAGGTCCATAATTCCTTGTGCATGAGTTTGAGTTACTTCTAAGCATTTTTTTCTTTTTGTGTGGTCTTTTTTCACGTTGTACGGATTAAGCTATATGTCGTTTTATAAATAAAAAAATAGATTATTCTAGTTTATACCCAAAGCTAAAAGACTAAAGATCATAACAAAGAACACCTTCAAATTGACATATGAGCTGGATGTATCCATATAAACTAAGTCTCAATGGTTGATGAATTCTAAATTGCCCATAACTAGCATACACACAGATGGCATATGGTACACTAAAACATAAAATTCATTAAAGCCAAAAGATATTCTACTTGGGTGGGGGTGGTTTACTCTCGGGGTTATTTTTTCAACTCATAGGCTAACCTTAGTAAAAAAAAATTTCCTAATTGCACCTTTTATGCACTTGAAAAATATAACATTTCAAAATTGAATAGAGACCATCCAATTTTTCGATCGATGGTGAGATCTAGGTGTTAAAAGACTTAAATTTCAATTTTCTTTTGGAGAACAATCCATCTAGTAATTCTTACGTAGTTCCCAAAATTTCTAATCGAAAAAATCTTCTTCTAACCGATGGAGTAGAAGTAAAAGTATGGTTGGGAGGAAGCACAGTATACGATACAAAAGTGGGGTGTAATGTCAAATTTTACCTTCCAGTGAGATACCCTGGAGAGGCCAAGCCCGGAAGCCACTCACCCTTCTTCGCGACGACTTTGAAAGAATTGCCAGGCGCAGAAGCGGTCCGACTCGAAATGTCCCTGGCTGTGAGCCTGTTTGGATTGGAGCCACTAAGGAACCTTGACTTGGTAATGGATGGTCTCAATGCCCCCAAAGAAGCCTGCATCGTAACTGTTGCCATTCTATTGATGAAGTTTTGATGCAGTTGAGAATGGCAGATTTGGTAAAATTTTTGGAGGGGTTAGAGTTTTTTGTGATTGAGATACTGAGACTCTTTGTATATGGTTTTGTGGGTTCATTTGTGGTTGAGGTTTGTGTATGGAATGGAGGCCTGGGATTGGGTTTTGGAGATCGGACGGCTTGAAATAGGGGAGCATCCGAATTGGCCAATCAGAAGAGCGGGTGTTTATCCCTTCTTATCTGGATCATAGATTTTCTTTGTAAGAATGGGGACAGTTAGCCTCCTGTGGCCATGTGGACAGGGAAAATCTTTAATCCATGGGGGTTGCCATGTCGGATGATTTTCTTCTAAGTGTTTGCCACATGGAATAAGAGATTTTCTTTTGGACGGTTTCGGATTATATAGCAAGGGATATACGGCCGAGATTGCAAGCACGACGAAAAAAATATTAGCCACCAGTGCATATATAAATGTGGAAAAAGTTTATATAGAGCCGAGGCTCTAAACAATCAAATTAGAGCTGACCTCAAAAATTCCATTAGAAAGAGGTTGATTTGACGTCCAAATATCCTCAAATTGATTATCTCGATATCAAGATGCACGGACATGAGAAAAAAAAATTGATTTCAAGTTCTAGAAATATTGCATCTTGTAACATTTTTTTGGACCAACAATTTTCAAGGTTTTCAAGTTTTCATAGATCTACTCGATCTACACTATTTTTTAATCTTTAAATTTTATAATTAGAGATGGAAATATATCTTAAGGCTGGCATAAAGATTTTCAGGTTTGAAATCACATTTCTTGACACTATTTGAAGGTGCACTTTATACAAAATCACATTTCTCGAAACTATTTGATATATATATATATATATATATATATATATATATATATATATATATGGAAAAGATGAGATTAGCCCACCTAGCTCATATGGACATATGAGCCTAACGTCCCAAATTGATTTTGGACAGATCTGATAATCACGGATATCTGGTAGTATTTCAATTTTATTTTTTTTTCAAGAAATCAAAATCATTTGAAATTTTAGACCTGTGTTCATCAAAAATACATGAATCTTTGAAAAATATCAAAAAGATATTTTATATGAAATAAATTGATCAAAATACCCCCAAAAAGTTTTGGAGGTATTTTGGTCATTTAATTTTTTTGAATAATTTTTTTTTATTTTTATTAGGTGCCCCTTGATGAGAAGAACACACACCTAAAATTTTAAGTGATTTAGATTTGTAGAAATAAAATAAAATTCAAACACTACCAGATATTTGTGATCGTCAGATCGGCCAAGATTCAATCTGGGCCGTTGGGCTCATATGTTCATATGAGCTAGTGAGCTAATCCTATCTTTTCCCATATATATATATATATATATATATATGTATTGAATAGTGTTCACCGGATATAACATGTCCATTACAGTTTATACTGAAAAACCGCAGCGGCTCTACGACAGTCGTGGCGGAATCCCGTGTTTTTTTACGTGAAAAGACCCTACAAATAGACATGTTATGTATGTGGTGATCTTTTAATCCATGCTGTCCGAAAGAATCGAAAGACAGCGAGCCTATCGATGAAAATATTGATCATTTTCACCCATGGGTGTGGTTTCTATAAGGCTGCAAATTAAACAGTCCATTTAATGCGTACCTCTAAATTTCAACATAACATATAATTTTGATGTAAAAAATTATTAGGATTATTTAAAATCTATTTTCATATCTAATTATAAAATTTTTAAACTCCAAAAATGGTTAAAATCAACTAGATCTATTAACAAATGAAAATATTGAAAATGGACAGTTTATATATTGTGTTGCAAGATGCACTATTTCTAGGACACAAATTTATTTTTCTTTCCATATTCATATATTTCGATGTCGAGATGATCAATTAGAGGGTTTTTGAACGTGAAAATAACCTTTTTCGATGGATTTTTGAGGTGCATCCTTAATTCTACATTTGAAGGTTGCAACCCTACATAAACTTTTTCATATATATATATATATATATATATATATATATATATATATAGGGTGCGGTTTCTATAAGGTTGCAACCATAAACAATCCAATTAAGGCGCACCTTAAAATTTTATCATAACATGTAATTTTGTTGTAAAAAAATCTTAGTGTTATCTTAAAATCTATTTTGATTCCTAATTAGAAAATTTTTATTCCAAAAATGGTTAAAAACAAGTAGATCTATAAATATATGAAAATCTTGAAACTGGACGGTTTAAGATAATATGTTCCAAGATGAACTATTTCCGATATTCAAAAACTTTTTTTTTTTCATATTTATAGATATCAATGTCGAGATGATTGATTAGATGGCTTGTTCAACATTAAAACAACATTTATGATTGATTTTTGAGGTGCATATGTGATTCTACATTTTAAGGTTGCAACATTATATAAACTTTTCCTATATATATATATATATATATATATATATATATATATATATATATATATATATATATATATATATATATATATATATATATATATATATATATATATATATAAAGTTTATATAAAGGTGAGGCACAAAACAATGAAATTAAGACGCACTTCAAAAATTTATATACAATGTGAATTTAGGCAAAATGATTTATAGTTGGAGATAAACCCACGAATAGTTGTAAAAAATCCAAATTATATATATGAGAAGAACACACACCTAAAATTTCAAGTGACTTGGATTTGTAGAGAAAAAATAAAATTCAAGCACTAATAGACATCCATGATCGTCAGATCGGCCCCAGATTCAATCTGGGCCATTGGGCTCATATGTTCATATGAGCTAGTGGGCTAATCTCAGCTTTTTCCTATATATATATATATATATATGAGCAATGATCCAATGTAACGGTTGTATCATAATATAATGTAACGACACTTCTAGAAAATCATGCTTGTGGTATTAGTATGACCTCAAATTTTCCACACACACTTTCTTCATCTCAATAATCAATCCCCCCAAAAAAAATAATCAATTTGAACCCTAGATATGGTCAAAATGAGTCCCCTCCAAAAATGAATCTAGACCATTTATTTTGTGAATTTCAAGATCTTAACCTTTATAAACTCAAAATCATTTTTTTATTTTTTAACATTGTTCATCTAATGATAATAAAGCCATCCAAAAAAATTAGAAATGAAAAAGATCATTCTAAAGCTTAGATCTAAGCATCTCACCAAAATGAATAACCTATATTAATTGGGCTAAATAAATACTTTATAGGTTGTGTTTTCAATTTTTTCTTTCTTTGTGATTGTTCATTAGAATGAAAAGAGTGTATATTTTAAATTTTGAATCAAACAAATCAACATAAGATCATTTTTTAGATTGTTCATTAGAATGAAAAGAGTGTATATTTTAAATTTTGAATCAAACAAATCAACATAAGATCATTTTTTAAGGTTGTTGCATCATATTACTATACAACGGTTGCATGAAATCATTGATATATATATATATATATATATATATATATATAAAGTTGGGATTAGCCTACTAGCTCATATGAACATATGAGCCCAACGGCTCATATTCAATCTGGGCCGATCTGACGATCACGGATGTCCGGTAGTGCTTGAATTTTATTTTATTTTTTTTACAAATTCAAATCACTTGAAATTTTAGAAGTGTATTCATAAAAAATAGTTAAATCTTGAAAAAATATCAAAAAAATATTTTACATGAAATAAATTGACCAAAATACCCCGGTATTTTGGTCATTTTTGTGAATATATATTTATATATATATTTTTATTATGTGTGCTTTGATGAGAAGAGCATACATATAAAATTTCAAGTGATTTGGATTAGTAAAAAAAAAATTAAAATTCAAAAACGAAATGAGGTCATGACCGTCAGATCGGCACATATTCAATCTAGACTATTGGGCTCATATGTTCATGTGAATTATATATATATATATTGTGTTTCTGAAGCATCAGTGGAGTCAGAAGAGTCTGTCCACATGAGATCTTCGTCTTGTATTTGATCAATAGAATCAGAGGGAGTGGATAATGAAGAATCATAATCAAATATATTATATAATTTAGATTTTATTGATTCATCTAAATTTAATGATTCTATTTTCTTTTTTAATTTACATTGATGTTTATTGAAATTAAATTTCAACAAATACAAATTCAAGATGATCTTAATATAAATAGAAAAAGGAATATTAAAAATAAAATACCAAGCAGAAAATCTTACTCTGCTGACCCAAATGTGATAATACTACCACCACCTACTCAGATATCTTCAATACCTAGTTCCGACTTACAATTTCAAGGAATACGGAGAACAACAGATCATGTTGTTATTCCCACTTATACTCCTGAATCTAGTACTACAAATACTACTGAACCTAGTATAGAAGAATTACGAGATTTTCAAATATTAACCTTACAAGTAGAAGAATATGATCAATATTAAGAAGAATATATAGCAGCATACTTAGCCGCTAAATTAGAAAGAAAAAAGAAGAAAATTGATCACAATTATATTAAGCAAGACTTTATGTCACCTGAAAATAGACATATCAGACAATGGTATCTTACAAATATACCATTACCATTGAGAGAAAAATTACAAGCTAAATATAATCAATTCCTTAAAAAGAAAAAGGAAACAGAAGGATATTTTGTATGGGCAATAGATAATTACCAACAAAAACTTCATATTCCTTCCTCCTTTGATGAAATTCAAACAATAGAAGAGAAAACTTATATCAGTACAGATGGTACTACCACTACTAGTATACATCCACCTGAAAAAACTCTTATACTTATAATGTCCTATTTTACCACACTTATAACAGACTGGTAATTTCTTTTTTCGCTTTGTATTGGGAGAAAATTTTTTGATTAGTTTTCTTTTAGATTTTTTATAATATTTTGTGTCTTTAGCCTTATTGTTGGATTTGTATTTTTCTTTTTTGTATTTTTTCTTCTTCTTATAGGGCTTGTCAGGCATATTATTTTTGTCAAGGTAATATCCAAATTGCTCACAGAAGTCACCAAGCTCTTTTCGCTTAGTGATCTTTTGTTTATCTAATTGTCTTTTTAATTTCATATCTGTGCACAAGGCTAGACCTTCAGCACATATTTCTGCGGAGAGTTCTCCGAGTGTATAGGATGAATAGACGATTATTCCATTATGTTTTTTCCTTAGTCTTTCTTTGACTTTTTCAGCAAATAAATATGGTAGACCAGCTATAAACTTTTCTTTCCAGTGGTCTAGCTGACAATCTTTTCGTATTAATAATCTTGAGAAAAATACATCTTTATACCATTTATAATGTGATAAGGTAGGACAGCGTAAATTAGATAACAGATCTTCCGATCTTGCTGCTAGTAAAGCTGTACTGCCTACAAAATGAAGTGTAATGGTATATATTAGAGTGTTGACAGCATCACTATCTGTGTATATTATTTCTTGGTTTTGTTCATTTCTGACGGTCCATTGCCTAGTATTATTGAGGATTCTTTGTTTGGTGTCATCATCTACATAAAAATCCCACCATCCTCTTAACCAGCCAGTAAAGCCATTTACTATTGCTTTTGTAACCTCTTGATCAGGGTTGCCTGCCATTTTATTTGCAGAAGCATACATAGTCATATGTCTTATAACATCCAATATTTTTAATTCAGATAATCCATCTATTTGCCAATTTACTATTGATCTGCCTGAATATGATACGGCCCGTTGTATGGCATCTTCTTCCATTTGTATATCAACAGGTGTAGGTCTCTTATGATATGGTAAAGCTGTTATTGGTTTCCAGTATTTTCCATAGGCTATTCTGAAATATTTTGAAGGTACTAGTCCTTCATTAATACAGTTTAAATCAGCTCCGGAATCTATTAAAGCTGTTGTTTCAAAACTATAATCTGGAGCAACAATTATTTTAACATAGACAAACCACTTTTGAACTATTATTTTGTCTATTAGTTTCTTTCTATCGCCATAATATCAGGGTGTAATATTTTATTTCTGTAATCTTTGTAAAATACAGTGTGAAAGTTCTGTATCAAGTTTCTATGTAACACGTTTCTGTTAATACAATGTGTGTTTCTGTCATAATATTTACCTGTCATAATGCAATTTAAGATTTTGTTCAATATTAAAATTGGAGAACATAGTTATGCTCAGTGGATTGTTATAGATATTTCACCATTACCTCTACTAGGAATAGTTTTATTCATCCTTAACTTTTATAAGATTTTACAAGAAATAATTAAATATAACAGTTTGCTATTTACCTATTTATTATAAGACTTACATTTTGATACAAATATTAAGTCAAAAATTATAAACAATAAATATAAGAGACAAGCTGACAGTACTGTAGATCCTGGCCGAAGTTGGTTTTATATATATATATATATATATATATATATGGAAAAAGTTTATATAGAGCCTGGGCTCTAAACAATCAAATTTGACCTTACTGCAAAAATTTCACTAGAAGAGGTTCTTTTGATTCTCAAATATCCTCAAATTGATCATCTCGACATCAAGATGTATGGACTTGAGAAAACAATGGATTTCAAGTTTTAGAAATAGTGCATCTTGTAATGCATTTTTGAACCGTCAATTATTAAGTTATTCAAGTTTTCATAGATCTGCTCGATCTACACTATTTTTTAACATTTAAATTTTATAATTAATGGCGCTAATATATTTTAAGGCTAGTAAAAATATTTCCCATATTGAAACCACATTTCTCGACACCATTTGAAGGTGGGCTTTAATTTGATTATTTAGAGCCTCGGCTCTATAGAAACCGCATTATATATATATATATATATATATATATATATATATATATATATATATATATATATATATATATATATATATATATATATATATATATATGTGGAAAACACTACAAAATGCCTATAGGTGAAGTTCTACAGTACTTTACCTATGGTTTTATCACCGTTCAAAGTTTATCACATGGTCATAGATGTCTAATAGTGTTTGAATTTTAATATTTTGTTTACAAATCATAATGATCTGAAATTTTGTAGGTGTGTGCGCCTTAGTGAGATGCACATGAATAAAATATAAAACAAATAATTTTAATGATAAAAATTTTGCAAAATATATCTATAAAGTTTTAGGGGCAATTTCATCATTTTATTTTATGTCTATTATTTTTTTAATATTTTATTTGGTATGAATTGGTCATATGTACACACACGCCCTAAATTTTAGATAAATCTAATTAGTAAAATAATTATAAAAATTTAAATAGTATCAGACAACTGTGACCGTGTGATAAACTTTGGACGGTGATGAGGTGTAGGTGAATTACTGTAGAACTTCACCTATAAGCGCTTTGTAGATGCTTCATATATATATATATATATATATACTACAGAATGCCTGTCGGTGAAAATGAACAGTGATTTCTCCTACCTTCATCACCATCCAACTTCATCGCACGGTCACAGTTGTCCGGTAGTGTTTCGTTTTTTTTCACTAATCAGAATGATATGAAATTTGAAACATATGTACATCTTAATAAGACACACGTAATAAAAATATGAAAAAAATAATTGGTAAAATATAAATTGATCAAAATATTTCCATAAATTCATGGTGTATTTTGGTCAATTTATATTTTGTGAATTTATTTTTTCATATTTTTTATTAGGTGTGTCTCACTAAGATGTACACACACTCCAAATTTCAAGTAATTTGGATTTGTATAAAAAAATGAAAAATAAAACACTACCAAGCAACTGTGACCACGCGATGAAGTTTGGATGGTGATGATTGTTACAAAATCACTGTTCAGTACCGAAAACCTTTATGATGGGCTGAAATTTATTTTCATATCTAATTATAAAATTTAAAGCTTAAAAAATAGTGTAGATCAAGCAGATCTATGAACACTTGAAAATCTTGAAAATTGACAATTTAGATAATGCATTACAAGAAGCATTCTTTCCAATACTTAAAGTCCATTTTTTTTATATCCATATATCTTAAGATCGAGATGATCGAATTTGAGAGTTTTTGTGGCATCGAAACAACTTCTTACTATTGAATTTTTGAGGTGCGCCTTAGTTTGATTGTTTAGAGCCTTAACCTTATATAAACTTTTTCTTTTAAAATTTAATCAAAATATAAGGGTAAAGTGTTAAATAGTTAATCTCTATAGGGAATTTGATAAATTTATGCATGTAAAGATCTATTGTCACATCTCTCAATAATATAACCCTCCAAATAGATATCTTCTCAATCAAATAAAATATTTTTCAACTTCATTACTTCCTATATGCAAACCACTGAACTCTCAATAGTCCTAAATGATGAAAAATCTACAAAGCAAACCATGCACAATCACTTTAGAGAGGGAATTTTCCTTTGCTATATAGTATATGGTTAAAAAAAAAAGAAGAACATATATGGATCCAATATCATTTATAAAGCTACTTTTGTTGTAGTGGAAGTTTGAATACCTTTACCTATGTTGGAGGTAAATTTAACTTTCCATGATTCAATCAAAAGCGAAAATGAAACCAAATTCATAAAAAGAAGTTTAAGAAGATAAAAACAAGAACCCTGGAAAGAAAGAAAAACTAGCAAAACTAATGACAAAAGCTAGAGAAGCACAAGATAATAGAGGCTTAGAAAAAAATGGAACCCTACGAAGAGGAAAAATAAAAAATAAATAAAAATGATTAAAAGAAAATATTGAAAATAAAATTAAAAAAAAAAAACTCAAATGAATAAATAAAAGGTGTGGTTTGTATAAGGCCGAGGCCTTAAACAATTAAAGTAAGGCACACCTTCAAATAGTATCGAAAGATGTTGTTTCAATACTAGAAATCTTTTGTGATGGCCTGAAAATTTATTTCCTCTCTAATAATAAAATTTAAAGCTTAAAAAATGGTGTAGATCGAGCAGATTTATGAATACTTGCAAATCTTGAAAATTGACCGTCTAAAATTGCATTACAAGATGCACTATTTCAAAGATTTGAAATCTATTTTTTCTCATGTCCATGCATCTTGAGGTCGTGATGATCATATATTTGTTTTCTTCCAATTGCTTCTTGTTTAATCTTAGTCTTCTTCCTTAATTGCTTGATCTTCTTTCTTTCTTTTTTTTTACCTTGGTATAATTTGGACGCTCGCACGCACAAACAAAAGAGAGAGAGATAATACTATTGAATTTCTAGGATGTGACACATTTAATCCCCTTATAATTATAGATAAATACAAATTAAGAGGGGGTCCAAAACTCTTAAATAATTTATTTTAATCTCTAAGATCAATTTAAAGAAGGTTTTGCTGAGTCTCGGGTCATACCTATCCGGTGAGTCCACCGCTCAAAAATTTCACAAGTATATCATCTCGACAATCATGATTGATCCAAAATTTCATAGGTCTCATCTTGACACGCACGATTACTATTGTTATTTTTATTATTTATACAAAACATAAAATAAGAAGAAGGAATTTAAGCCTTAAATATGGTCTATCTTGAAATTTTTTATGGACCATTCGTTTTAATTCTTCAAAGATAACCTTGGTGGGTGAGTGTGGCCATTAAAGGCCTTATTAGTGTTTATAATGAAACATTTGATATAATAGTCAAAGGAACATGAACTCAATGGGAGTGTGGTCCCTCATGGACCATATTAAGCAAATAACATATGTTGATACCGAACTGTGCTTGACGATCTAGACCAGTCGGTTGGGAAAAACCTATATTACATAGGTATCGAAAACTATCTGATAGGTCATCCTTGATGAGGTCGAAGTATGTGCGGATGATTAAGCCGATGGATTGTGTGACGCTTGTGTGTGATGGTGGCCCTCAACAACAGGTGCCAAAGCCTCATCTATGTACCATCACACGGCATGCATAATGATAGCCGTTTCGGGAAAGTAAATCACCTTTTAGGATAAAGCTTATACATATACGAGAGATACACCTATGCACCATTGGAGTTGTAATCCCATCAGGTCTAGATGACATTAATATGTCTCTAGGGGAGAACTTGAAATCTACAAACTGGGATTATGATCCATTGACTCATCTACCAAACTTTGGTTACCTATTAATGAACGCATGCATGGACTGTGGGTCATGGGAAACACTGAGTTGGTTTATAAAGTAATTGTGGTCCGTAGTCTATGGTTGAAGGTGGAGTGCCCCAAAATGTTTATTCCAAACTATATGGATCCTTATCACATCTAATGAATTTAATTGTATTTATTTTATGATGATATGGTTTTAGAATTATTATTTGACTTTTTTTATATCTCTAGATATTTTATTTATAAATTTTGGATGTATAAAAACTGAGATATTGATTTTTCAATATTTTAAATATTCAAATTAATTTTAAAATCTTTTATTATTTTTTTAAATATTTAAAAATAACATTAGGAGCCATTGTGCACATGGGCCCGTCATGGCCTAAATTGGTGGGCCAACGAAGCCACCACATGTGTGGCACGCCCCAATTTTAGGGGCTTCCTATTCCCATGGATGGCATGCCTACTTTTAAAGGGTTTTCCTATTTTGAAGGGTTGAGTTGATAAGAGTAATAACTTTGACTTGGAGTGTAAGGTATTATGAGATTTGGATAGGTGTTTTTATCTTGACGAAGATTTGAATGAATCTTTAAAAGGCCTGATAAGGTTCATGCATATTTTGGATAAAGCAAAATATTATGATTAATGTTATCTTATTTAATTTATATTGATGCGATAATGGTCAAAGTAAAAGAGGAATAAAAATTCTAGCATCTTTCATAACATGTTAATGACCCATTTATGGAATGAAGAGCTCAAATATCTCACCCTACAAGTCACTCATGACTAACTGTTCATATTCAATCCACAAGAAGAGGCAAGCCATAGAAATCCTAAGAAACCCTTATTCGATTTTTTGCACTATAAAAAGAGGACCCCTGGCCCATAATTGAAAACACGCCAATTTCTCCCCTCTCTAAATATTTTGTCTCCCTTTGATAGCAAAAAGAGGGCATGCCCAACTCTAGAAATCTCTCTCTAGGTTGACCTTAGGGGCACGCCCCACCTAGATGGTGTTCCATCTCTCTCTCATCTTGCTTTGATGAACCTAAGAGTTGGGTAGTAGTAAATAGATGCTATCTTGCTTGAACTAGGTTTTATGGGTTTGTACCTAAGTTTGAATTGTGTGATTTCAGGGGAGTTCATGGTTCTATTAGAGGGTTTTGCCTTGTAACTTCCTTTCCCATTGAGATTGAAGGTTGATCGTTGATCGTTGATCGTTGATCCCGTGTCATCGGATAGTGGTGACTCGGGATGGAGTGTAGTAAGTCTAGTTAATCTCCCGCATTCTTCTTTTTATTTCTTGCCTTCCCAATTATATTGTTTTTACATTATCAAGCATGAGAATTTGTGATTATTTTCTTTGTTTAAAGAAAATTAGTATAATTGCATCAAGGTTTTAAGACCTTGGATTTGTTGGTTTTACGTTTATTTAGCAAGAATTGTTACAATTGTAACAAGACTACTTGTAAGTGATCTTTGTCATAACAAAAACAGGGTGAAATTTATATATATATATATATATAACGCATTGGTCTATCTTTAAAACCTAATGTGAACTTTTTTTTGGAGTTCCACAAGCAAGAACAATGAACGGTCGATTCTTGATAGTCAACCATATCTAGGGTTTTAAGGTCTCAAATTTTATTGTTTGTTTCTTCTTTTAACCAATCTCAAGTTGAATCAAAGACGTTTTGAAAAACTTAGATCATAAAAATCGCACTAACTAGATATTTCACCCTCAAAACCAAATGTACAATATGGTACTATTGGACCACCTTATGGGCATTTAAATTATCTTAGCCACAGCCCATCAAGATGGAAAAACGAAGTGAATATTCCAACTTTTGTCCTTAGGGCCTGGATGTTGGGTATATGCGGCCTTTAAAGGCTTTAAGACAAATTGTATAAACACTTAAATAAATGAATCATAAACTTAGTGGTAGTGTGATCCTCTCGTGGACCATACTAGGCAAATGCAATTTGCTAATACTCGAACTTGGCTTGACGTGCTAGGCCAGCCAAGTTGGAAAAGAGGTACCTGGGCATAGAGATAAAACTGATGAGGGTTTAGTGGATTACTCTTGATGAGGTTGGAGTATGCCCGGATGAGAGTTGAGAGACTGTGTGACCTTGTATGTGATGAATAGTCTATAAAGACAAAACCAAAACTTCATCGTTGTATCATCACATGACATGTACATATATGGTCGTACTGAGATAGTAATCTACCATTGAGGGTGAAGTGTGTACATGCACGATATATTACCCCTACGCACCATAGAGTCGTGCTTGCATTATAGTCTGGCGGATCATGGTTTATCTCAAAGGGAGAACATGAAATCCACATACTGGAATTACATCTTTTAGCCCATTGATTGATTTTGGTGGACCAATCATATGCCCCTGCAGTGGACTGTGGGTCATGAGAATGACTGGGCCAGTTTAAGAAAGCTAGCGTGGATCGTGGTCCACAGTTGAAGATGGAGTGCTCATGTACGTTGATTAAATCCTAGACCTATTCAGATCTAATTCCCATTAAAATTGATTTATTTTAATTAATTGTATGTTATTTGATTTTAGAATGTTTATTTGAATTTTGTGAATTTTTTGATATTTTAATTTTGTCATTTGGATTTATAAATCAAGAGAAATTCAATTTCTAAAGTTTTCAATAAACTAAGAGATTTAAAATCCTAAAATGAAAAATAATATTTTCTTAAATATGTGAGACCCTCCATAATTATTTGAGGCCCATTTTAACACATGGGACAATAGGGTTGAGCCCATGAGTGGCCACCAAAGGGTGCACGCCCCACCCATAAGGGATGCTTCTTCTTACTGAATATGGTGAGACACATCTCATGCTAATTGGCATTCTTTTTGTGGGATAAAACCTACTTGCATTAAAGGAATGAAATTAAATGGTTTTAGAATGTCTTATAGAACAAGAAGGTTTTGATTAAAGAATAAGGAATGAATATTTGCTACTAGAGAAAGTAAAGAAATATTTTTCTTATTTAACTTATTTGATGGGAATAGGTTTAGGAAGGGAAGGATAAGGTTCTAGCACTTTCTTTAGCATCTTGATGGTGAATCTACACCTTCTTTAGTATCTTGATGGTGGATCTAGGGAATGGATGACTCACATCTCTCACCTCACAAGTTTTCTTAGATCGACGATCAAGATTTGCTCCTATGATTTTATGGCAAACCCTAATGCATGACAAATTTATAAAAGAGATCATTCTCTCAAGATCTTTACACCTCTTCTCTCTCTAAGATTAAGCTGTCTCTCTCTCTAACCTCTATAAGAAGCATGTCTCACCCTAGGTTAGCTTGATTCTCTCTCATGGGTTCTAGATGACACTAGTTGGTTTGTGATTTTGGATAGCGAAGGAATCTTCCCTTAGCTAGTAGTTTTCTCTCTTATGTCTTTGATTTCTATCTCTCATAAGAGTCAAGCCAAAGGGCTTGAATTAGACTAAAATATTGAGGCTTTACGTGGGTGGTTCTAAATTGAGATCCATGTGCATTGATTGGGTTATGCCATAAAAAGGAAAAATCTATAGACCGATCAAAGATCCTGAGCACCATCAGAAGGACGAGACTCGACATGGGGTGTATTAAGCCCGGTTGAAGTAATCAACAACAATTTTACTTTTTTTAAGGTCTATTCATGTTATGTTCTCCTCTTCCCCTAAAGCAAAAAGTCTAGCTTTTTTATTATTGGGTAAAAGCTTTGTTTTATATGGTAGCCAATGATATCCTATTTTCTTTATTTATTTATTTCAAGTGAAATTTAATTATAATTAGTCACTGTGAGTGATTTTGCTAGCGAAATAAAAAAAAAAATTTAAATATATACTCCGTACATTATCACATAGTCCATCGTTCAAAAGACACATAGCTTTTAGTAGCTCACTTGCCTTCCTTGGGGTTTGCTCTCTTGGTTTGGTGGTTAGGGCACAAGGGCCAAATGCACTTCCGCTATTCAAATCTCAACTACCATGTTCCCCACCCACCAAAAATGGCTGCCCATTTTTTTTCAGAAAAAGTTTATATAAAGTTGCAACTGTAAAATGTAGATTTAAAGTGCACCTCAAAATCCATCATAAAAGGTTGTTTTGATGTCGAAAACCTCTCTAATTGATCATCTCAACACCGAGTTATATACGTATGAAAAAATAAATTTGAGTCCTAAAACTTGTATCTTGCAAAATATTATCTGGATGGCCCATTTTCAAGTATTTATAAATCTACTTGATTTAATCCATATTTGGAGTTTAAAATTTTATAATTAGAATTGAAATAAATTCTCAAGCCATCCTACGAATGTTTGACACTAAAATGTTTGCTTTACTTTGATTGTTTAAGGTTGTAACATTATACAAACCAAATCCTTTTTCTTTTAGCTCTTTCCCAAATAAATTCACGAGAGTTATGATTTGCTCCCAAGGTATGCAATTAAGATTTCAGAGCCAAGGTTATTGTGTGTATAAATAGCCAAATGGTAGAAGTTAACATGTTTCATAATTTAAATAGGAAGTAACTCATGAAAATTCATTTTCAAGCGCATCAGCAATAAAAAGGTCACATTAGATCAAATGTTGCCAAAAGATTTCGTGCTTGCGTTTGGAGCATACTGTCCATTTACTTCTTTGGGTAAAAGTTGTTCTAGGAGTATTTTTAGGACCCCAAACTTTGGAAATGTAACCTCGTCAACCCATATGCTAAATTATCAAATTGAATTCTTTATGGGTTGACAAAATAATGCCTCAAGATTGAATGAGAATAGTCCAATTTTTTAAGGGTGAAAACTCAAACTCTAATTTTTTTTTCTTTTGAATATAATTTTCTAGTGGATTTTCAGTTGGTTTCCAAACTTTTGGATCAAAATAATCTTCCCAAGTTAGTCATTAACCCGAGGGAGTAAGTGTACTGTATGCTCCCATGAGAGCACAATATATGCTTTCATGTAGTGGTTGCAATGGGTCGGGCCACCCCTGGCCCTATTCCCCATAGGCCTGGCCCAGCCCTGACCGGGCCAGAAAGCGTGTGTCCCAAGCCTGGGAGCCCTGTCAAGTTTGGGGCGAGGTGGGTTTGGGCCGGGCCAAATAAATTGGGACAAGAAAACAAAACAAAAAACAAATAAAAAGAGGGCCAGGCATAATCCGACAGGCCTTCGCTTAGGGTCGGCCCTACCCACGAGTCATGGTTGCCCGACCTTGGCCTAGTCGTGTCCCTAGCTTTTTAGGGGTTTATGGGGTGGAGATTTAGAAGAAAATTAAAAGATATTAGATAAGTTTAAAAAAAAATATATATATATATATATATATATATATATATATATATATATATATATATATATATATATATAAAATAGTTTGTCTGGGGAACCCTGTCAGAACCCATACTATCCCAAAAAAAAACAGTGACGAGTCTATTCTTGTATACAAATAAGGACAAGGATCATGAAACATATACCTTGAGGGCCACATCTAGTCAGAGAAACACATGCAACCAATTTCCACTACTGTCGACTGTACTCCAAAGCCAACTTATCACAAATCCAAAGGAAACGTGAACACTGATAATTTATTGTAACATCATACATATATGCCAAAAGATATTATGCTCCCTCGGATAGATCCCTATCTGTATCTACTCCCTCCGGTAAATCCCTATCTAAAATTAATTTTAGAATCTCAAATTTTAGAGATATAACATCTTCAACTAATAGGTTAACTAAAATAATTCATATTTGCCCCCGGTGTATACGTGAAAAAAAATTAATGTTTCAATATTGAATAGAGACCATCCAATATTTAGAGGCTTAGATCTTAGTGCTAGAAAACTCAAAATTTAAAATTTTCATTTTGAGAAAAATCCTCTAGTGATTCTTAGGTGGTTGCCAAAATTTCATACTGAAAAAAATCCACCTAAGTAGGTCTTCTCATCGAGGGAGTAGATGTACACTATGCTCCCAACTTATATAGAATGAGTTTGTATAGTCTAAAGTTATTTGTTTTTTTTTTTCTTTCTTTTTTTATTGAGAAAAGTTCATGCTTACTTTTAGATGTGAGATGTGAAATCAACTCCTCAAGGTTGTGATCTTTTTGTCCAAAGTTTAAGAAAAATATTCTCAAATTTTCTGTAGAATCAATGATTTTCCGATAGCCACCTACTTTAATCTATATGATTATGACCTTTTTGTATCAAAAAAATTCTTATATATCACGACTATGTGATTATGACATTTTTTAAAAGAATTCCTTGTTGTACCAAAAGAATTCCTATATATATCACGACTCTTTTCAATCTATATGATTATGACCCTCTTGCCAAAATACCATTCTAGTATGTACCCATACATACATTGCCCTTGTGAAATTAAAAGAGTGAGAGAGAAAATCGTAGGGCTATAGTTCCAGAAGGTAGCAATTCAAATCTGGTTAAAAAAAATAAAAAAAAAATATGGCTAAAAAAATGTAGTTTTAGCATAAAAAAGCTACAAATCTATCATCTTGACCTTGATGATATGGATCTAGAAAAAAAAAACAGAAAGATTTCAAACCCTAAAATGATCTATCTTTTAGCATAATATTTGAATCATCGATTTCAAGAGTTCACAAATCTATCATATATGCACTATTTTAGAGCTTTAGTTATTTTCCTCAAGGGTTAGAATGGACTTGTTGGCCGTAACAAGGGTTTGTGGCCTTGAGACCCAGTGTTCGAAATGTCAGCCGAGTTATTTCGACTTGGCTGCGTTACTCGAGCTCGGGGTCCTTGCCGAGCCCGAGTTGTCCCGAGTTGGAGGTCCAACTTAGGGATCTTAAAAAAATTATAAAAATTCCTAAAAAATAAGAAATATATTACAAATCTATCATCTTGACCTCGATGATATGGATCTAGAAAAAAAAAGAAGATTTCAAGCTCAATAAAGGATCTATTTGAATCATGGATTTCTCACAAATGTATCATATCTACACTATTTTAGAGCTTTAGTTATTTTACTCAACGGTTAGGATAGACTTATTGGCCGTAACAAGGGTTTGTGGCCTTGAGACCCAGTGTTCGAAATGTCGGTCGTGTTATTTCGACTCGGCTGCGTTACTCGAGCTCGGTCCAAGAAATATATTTGTAACATGTTTATTTATATTTTCATAATTTTTGAAAAGATTGAAAAGTATATTGGCTATGAATACTTATTTTAACATTTTTCCATCTTTTCTAAATAAAATTGAAAATAGCCCTGGTAACAAACTTGTTTTTTAAAATCTATTTTTCACTATTTTTTTAACCACAATTAGTTGTGTTTTGTTAAATTTTATTTTAAATATATTTTTTCTATTTTTTTTACTTTTGTAATTTTTTTATTTTTTAATAGTTTTCATCTGCTACAGTACTCTGCCCTACTCGAGCCGAGTTAACTCGGGCGAGCACTCAGCTGGGGCATGGGCCAAGTAATCGGCCTGAGCCGACTTTTTGAACATTGTTGAGACCACATTTTCTCGTGAGGACTTGAGATGCAGCTTTACCAAATATTTTGAAGTTTTGTCCTACATAAATAACCATCTAAGGATGAATAGAATAATTACATAATTAACAATAAAGTGTAATAAAAATAAAATTATATCAAATGAATTAATTCAAAGGTATGGTTTGCATAAGGTTGCAACCTTAAACAATTAAAATAAGATACACCTTCAAATTTTATCACAAGATATAATTTTAGCGGAAAAAATTTTTAATCTATTCTCATCTTTAACTATAAAATTTTAAACTCCAAATGTTCAAACCAAATAGATCTGTACACACATGAAACAAATAGATCTATACACACATAAAAATTTTAAAAATTGAAGATTCGAGACAATATGTTGCAAAATACAGTATTTTTTGGTTTTTTCTTTTTCACACGTTTCGATGTCAAGATAACTTATTTAAAAAAAAAATAATATTAAAATAAATTTTTCAATGGATTTTTGCGATGGGCTTTAACGCTATAGTCTTTTTTTTTTTTTATCTATGGGTAATTAATGATGTAGTTTAAAGTCACATCCCCGTATAAGCTTTTTCCTGAATTTAATGATGTGGGTTGTACAAGTTTTAATATGTTACAGATCCGTACGTCATAAATGAAGAATTCCAATAGTGGAATCAATAGTTGCAAAAACAATCCAAGCAAAAATGTACGCTTTTGATCCATATAAAAGTACACCATGGGCTTCTCTCTTAATCTTTTATCCTTTCTCTTTTAAAAACTTGAACCATGGCTTTCCCTCTTCTTTTAATTTTTTCGTTTTCTCTTCAAAATTGTAAGCTTCAAGTGACCATTATTTCATCCAATAAATTAATCAAAGTTGGTGACAATTTTGCCCTTAATGGATCACAATCTTTGGCTTAAACAAAGATTGGAATCGGGCTCCAGCTCGGCATGAGTGTTATCAAGATCGAACAAATTGAGTTGTCCGACAATTCAGACCTCCATTTGGTACCTTGACCCGCTGGTTTTTTGTAGAGTCGGACCATCCGGTTTAAATCGGTTCGACCAACGAAATGAAGTTAATTAAATTTTATCGACCAATGAAATAAAGTTAATTAAATTTTATATTTTTAAATTATTATATCTATTTTTTTTTCATTTTTTTAAAAATCTGATCCAACTAATTTAACTAATAATTAAACTGACTTTGACTAGATCAAATCCTTTGCTATTTCAATGGCCGGTCCGACCCTGATTATCCAAGTCGAGCCCGCCTAAGTTGGACCAAGTTATATTTAACAAAAGAAAATAAGGAAAATGATAGAACACCTTGGCGGCTCTTCGGTTTTTCAGCCTAAAAATTGCAGCCTCCCAATTTGGTCCGAGTGAGATGATTTTGAGTCCGACCGGCAAAGCTTAGAGGGATCCCACTCTTGTTGTACTATCACATGTGTGATAGTTGCTCATGTTTTTCTAGGTTATTTTTTTTGGAGCGTGTCGAACTTCGACCCAGCTATATTTAACAAAAGAAAATAAGAAAAATGATAGAACACCTATGCAGCTCTTTGGTTTTTCGGCCCAGTATCTCCAACCTCCCAATTTGGTCAGAGTGAGATGATTCTGAGTCCGAATGGCAATGCTCAAAGGGATCAAACTCTTGTGGTACTGTTCAGGAAAATTAGGCCCCTACCCATGTTTTTCGAGTAGTTTAGTAGTTAGGCTTTGGAGGTGGGGAGGTGATGGCAATGCTCAAAGGGATCAAACTCTTGTGGTACTATTCAGGAAAATTAGGCTCCTACCAGTGTTTTTCGAGTAGTTAGTAGTTAGTCTTTGGGGGTGCAGTCAATGAGACCAAAAAGCATAATAATGGGATGACTAGAATGTAAGAGTGTCAATAAAACTAAAAACCACAATAATGTGGTGATTAGAGTGTGTGGGTGCTACCACGGCATCCCTTACCCATTCAGCCATGTTTTACAAAGATTGATAAAGATAAAGTGAACTTGGGGTTGGGTTGAAATAATTACCAAAGCACCCCTGACATGGCAACGAATTAACGGCGGAATATTTGCCGAAACTTTGGGAGATTTCGGTGGTAGTTAGGGAAAACCTTACCTACATTTCCAAAATTAAATGGAGGTATTTAAATGGCTCTTCAAGTCTCTAACTCAAAGGACTCTACCCTCCAAATCTAGACTTGAGAAAAAAGAGCCTCTTGATTTTAGCACCAAAAGCGACAACTCGTTGAGGATTAGACTGTCAAAGAGTGGGTCAGATAGAGAACGTCAAAATAATGTGGGTCAGAAGAGAAGCGTACGGCCTCTTTTTGCATGTTAACTTGGGTTACTAATGTTCACTACAATTTAAACTCTAGTTACTATTGGGATACATGATCATACGAACTGTTGAATACTTTTTTCACCGATGTTTAAAAATCCGGATCAGCTCGGTGAACCAGCCATCCAAAAAACTGGTTCAGGTCGGCGAATTGCCAATTGGGATCGACGATCTTGCTGAGCAAAAAAATTAAAAATTTAAAACAAAATAGATAACTAAAATAAGGGAAAGTATATAATGAGACTATTTACTTTTGGTACAAGGTAGTCACATTAATCTTGATCATTGGATATGAAATTGGGTGGCTGCAATTATTTCATTGATCAAACTCAAACTTTGAAACAAATTTTTTTAAACTTTATGACATATCCAAACTATCAAATTTCACATCGGATGGTTGTAAGTAATTGTGACCATCTTGTATCAAAGGTAAATAGTCACATTGTATACAATCCCTTATAATAATAATAAAAATAATATGGGGCCGGATCGACTGGCTCCTTGGTAGAACTGACTTGTTATGTCAGAGAGTCGACTAGTTCCTAAACGGAACCATGTGATTTATTCAAGGAACCAAGACGGCTCCACCAATCCTCAGGTCGGGTCGGACGATTCTTATCCAACCTTGAGTCTTTTAAAAACATCGCTTTTTACTAATTAAATTTCCAATGATGAATATGATAGTTTTATATTGATTAGATGGTTGAAAAAGTGTTATTTAGCCGAGAATAATGTTATACATTAATGAATTTGTAATATGAAGATATTCATTCATTTAATCTTAATTTGACAACTAAAATGAATAAATAATAATAGGGTTTGTATACAAAGTAGTGTTGTCTGATTTCCTTTGATTCGGTCAAACATGTCGAAGCCTTCGAATTTTAGACCAAAGCAAAGAGAAGCCTTATGGTGTCGCTTCGATCAGCTTCAGGATCGTTCGGCCAGCTTCGAGTTGATGCAGCCGAAGCTTCAGCCTCTTTGGCTGAAACAAAGAAATATCTATATAAAGGTTTTCTTTTCTTGAGTTTTTAAATTTTTTATTATTTTTATGTACTTTTATATATAAATATCTAAATTATTTCTACTAACTTTTTTTTTAAAAAAAAAAAACTGAAATCTTCTCCCTGAATCAACTAAAGCAATGAATTGTTTCATTTTTTTCTCCCAAACTAAAAAAAAACAATGAAGTGAATTTGATAAATTTACTTTATATATAAAGAGTTCACAATTATCCAAACTTATTACATGTCAATTAGATGGCTGAGTATGAGTCACAAAGCTTAAGAATTTTTCATTTAAATTTTATGTTTAATGATACTCGTACAACTACCTAATTGCAATTCGGTTTTGGTGGTTCGGCTAGGTTTTTAAAAAAAAAAAGTCAAAAAAATATAAGACATCCCAAAAATTAAGAGATTTATTTGTTTTTACATTTTCCTATCTTTTTCAAAAAGTTTCAAAAATACCCCTAGACACAAATCAATTTTTAAAAATCAAAATTTTTTTTTACTAATTTTCTACTTCATTTGATTGTGCTTTGTTTAATCATGCATTAAATATGTTTTTTCCATTTTTAAGATTTTTTATATTTTATATTATTTGAACACTTATTTTTAAACCGGTTAGGCTAGTGGAATCGACTAGTTTACCGATTACTCGGAACCAGCATGGCATGTTTGATTTTTTAACACTAGCTACATGTGAAATTGGGCGATTGGGGGTGTACCATTTTGTGCCTTTGATGTTTGGAAAAAATATTTTCCAAATGTTGTCCAAAAATGAATATTCCTAGCTGACCGCTTTCAGATCTGGCAGCTGTAATAGTAGTCATACATGAGGCAAATAATTAAGAAAAAAGTTTATATAAGGTTGCAACATTAAAATGTAGAACTAAAGGTGTAGCTCAAAAATATGTCATAAAAGGTTGTTTTGATGTTGGAAAACCCTTGAATTTATAATTACGATATAGAGAAGTATGAATATGAAAAGAAAAAAATATTTCGAGTCCGAGAAATATTGTATATTGCAACACATTATCTAGACCGTCCATTTTGAAGATTTTCATGTGCTTCTAGATTTACTTGATTTGAACCATTTTTAGAGTTTAAAGTTTTATAATTAGAGATGAAAAATAGATTCTCAAGTCACCTTAATTGGATTGTTTAAGATTGCAACTGTTGGGTTTATGTGGCCTTTATAGGCCTTATGAGTGTATTGAAATTCTTTTATTATAGTGAAACATAAACTCAGTGGGAGTGTGGTCCCTCGAAGACCATAATAAGCGAATGATATTTGCTTATACCGGGCTGTACTTATCGATCTAGGCCAGTCGGTTGGAAAATCCAAGGTACTTGGGCATAAAGAATTAACCGATGAGGGTTTTGAGTTAACCCTTGATGAGGTCGGAGCTTATGTCAAGATGAGAGAGCCGAGGGACGGTGTGACGCTTGTGTGTGATGGTAGGCCTACTAAGACGGGAGCCAAAACCTCATCCATGTTCCATCACATGGCATACATATTGATAAATCTTTTGGGAAAGTCAGATATCCACCTTTGGGTGAAGCGTATGCATGTGTGAGAGATTACCCATATGCGTCATAGAGCTGTGGTCGCATCAGATCGTGGTGACCTTGACTCGTCTCTAGGGGAGGACCTGTAATCCACAGACTGGGATTGCGATTCTTTGATTCATCGACCTAACTTTGATGACCCGCTAATGAGCCCCTGCTTGGACTGTGGGTCATGAAAACACTGGGTCGGTTCAATAAAGCTAGTGTGGTCTATAGTCTATAGTTGAAGGTAGAGCACCCTATTATTACAGATTGAATTCCTAAAACCATATGGATCATTTTCCCATTATATTAATTTAATTGTGTTCATTTTATTATTGAAATTATTTTAGTTTTATTGTCTGAATTTTTATGAATCTCTCAATATTTTAATTATGATTTTTGGACTTATAAAAATACAGTTATTGATTTTATAAAGTTGTAAAAATTCAAATATATATTAATTCATTTTATTTAATTTTAAAAATTTTATAAAATTCTATGGGGGGCCAAAGTGCACATGGGCCTACCATATGGCATGTGGGTGGGGGCCCACGTGTGCCACAAAAGGGTGGCACGCCCCACCCTTTGGATTCTCTTTAATTGCTTTGTGTTCAAGACTTTAAGTTAAGAAAATTTTGATTTGTGGCATGTGGTCAAATCTTGGAAGGGAAATATTGACTATGGTTTTATTTGTTTTATATCAAGTTTGCTTTAAATGGATATGGTCAATTTGAATAGATAGTAAATATTAACATTACCTTATTTATATTTGGTAGTATTTATTAACTTGATAATATTTGACATATCCTTATGAAATATGTGACATGGATCATGCAACTTTATGGAATGCATGATATTTATTTCATTTAAATATATTAATGGGAAAATGGTTTAAATAAAAAGGGATAATGGTTCAAGCACCGTCCATAATGTTGATAGCCCATCTATGGAATGGATGGCTCACATCTCTCACCCCACGAGTCACCTTGATCAACGGTCTAGAATCAATATCATGAAAGATGCAAGTTATGAGAAAACCCTAAGAAACCCTAAACCTAAATATCCACTATAAATAGGAGTGCTCTCCCTCCAATCGCTACACACAACCTCTCTCTCTCTCCCATAACCTCTCTCTCTCCTAGAGAGGCATGCCCCACCCTCTCATCTATATTTCTCTCTCCAAAACCTTATATAGTTCTCTCTCTCCTCTCTAGACCTAAGTTAATTTTAAGTGTTGGAAAAATTAGAGGGGGGCTTAAGTTAATTTTGGGGGTTAAGGTTTAGTAGAGATTTTAAGGGATGGTTACCTAGTTTGGCCAAAATCAGCTATTCCGGTTCGAGATTTAAGCTAGACTACAGATCCCGCACCATTGGATGTGGTGACTTGATATGGGGTGTAAAAAGCCCGGTTGAGGTAATCTCCGACATCTTTTCTTTTATTTATTTGTTCTTTTATTTTATATTCTCAAGCACAGTATTAGGTTGTATGACTGACATCAAGTAGTTGAGATTTATTTTATTGATGTGTTATTTATTTTTAGAATTTATATTGTTTGTAATAAGACAATCTGTGAGTGATGTTGTGGCCAAAATTATAAGGGGTGATTATTATTAAAAAAAAAATTTGTATTTTTCCAGCAAAATATCACATAGGTATTTCTTTCATCAACCTTATTGAAACCACACCCAACATCTAATAGCATATAATCCTGTTTATTTTGTGGGTAATTTATTTTAGTTCAGACGACTTAGATTTGAGGGATCGAAAGAAACACAAGAATAAGCAACACATGTACTCTGGGCTGCCAATGGGCCAGTCTCGGGCCATTCCAAAGTATTTTGGGTTAGGCTTGGGCTTGACTTAGGCCCAAAATATTATTTTCAAACTCAAATGCCTCAGTTGGGGCCCAGGCTTGGGCCAAATTTGTAGATTTACTAGTTATCTTTTAAATAAGGGTGTGGTTTGTATAAGCTTGCAACCTTAAACAATCAAATTAAGGTGTACCTCTAAATTTTATCATAAATATAATTTTTGGTGTAAATAATTCTAAGGATGACTTGAGAATCTATTTTTACATCTAATTATAAAATTCTTAAACGCCAAAAATGGTTCAAATCAAGTAGATCTAAAAACCCTTGAAAATAGACGGTTTAGAAAATGTGTTGCAAGTTACACTATTTTCAAGACTCGAAACCCTTTTTTCTTTTCATACTCATACATCTTGATATCGAGATGATCAATTAGAAGATTTTCCAACATCAAAACGATATTTTATGATGGATATTTGAGGTGCACCTTAATTTTACTATTATTTCATATGTATACCATGCGTGACTTCCGCATTACCCTACCATTTTCGTTTGGTTTCGTTAAATGTATTTTGAAATATACTGGTCCTGATACATGTACCGTACATGCATTCCACATAGACGCTCGTCTTCCTTTTTGAGCAGGCGACCAGCCTGGGCCTAAAGTTTGGGCCATGTCTCAAGGATGGCCCAGGATCTTGGCACTGCCAATTTTTTTTTTTTTTTTTTTTTTTTTTTATGAGTTCATAAAAAAAAAAAATTTCTACAGGCCCGGTTGTGCCTGATAACAAGGCCTGGCCGGGCCACCTAAGCCAAGAGTAGCGCTAGGTCTGGGCTGTGGCTCCTATGGTTGGGCAAACTAAAGCCCACCCATCCTCTTGATCCCTGCATGAACGTGGTCCAGCCCGGGCCTGGCTCCTTGCCAACCTTAACAGACTATTCCCTGTTATAAAGTGCTAAATCACACCAAGTTTAACTTCTCCAAACGTAAAACATAAATGTAACCAGGACTTTGTGGAAAGGGTCCAAACCAGCTGATAATATATGAAAGACAAACTGCACAAAATAACAAGCGAAAAAACTCACTTTTATCCAAAGCAGTGTTCGACTACTTGGTCCGACTGCCTAGTACTCGTGGGGCATTGGACCTTGGCGAGCCTGAGTTACCTGAGTTGGGTGCCGCACTCGGGGATATTTAAAAAAATTTCAAAATTTCAAAAATATAAAGAATTTATTTGTGATATATTTTTTTATGCGTTCTATCATTTTAGCAAATATTGGGAAGTGTTGGCCATAAATACTTACTTTTAACATTTTCCCATCTTTTTTAGATTATTTTAAAAATGCCCCCAATTATAAATTGATTTTTCAAAATTTATTTTTTTACTAATATTTTTTAACCTCATTATGATGTTTTTTTGCTTAATCTTACTTTAAACGTCCATTTCCTATTTTCTTGGAATTTTTGTATTTTTATATTTTTTTAACTTCTTTTTTTTTTTTTTTTGTTACAGTACTTGGCCCACGTAGTGGTTCCCAACACTGATCTAAAAAGCATAAGACACCAACTTCTTTAGGAGCTCACCTACCAACATGGGGTTAACTCTATTGGTTTGGTGGTTAGGTTACATACAAGGACACACCTTAAAATGCAATGCTCAAATCTTAACCAACCCAACACATTCCTCATTTCATAGCATTTTTTTTCCTATCAAAATCCCTCTTGGTTTGGTGGTTAGGGTAGAAGGCCACACCTCAAAATCCAATGCTCAAATCTTAACCAACCCAACACATTCCACATTTGAACGCTTTTTTTTCCCTAAAAAATTATGAGTATATAACTGGGACTTTATAAGATACAACTCAAATTTAGCAAGAAAATAAAATTCAGTGATAGAGATGGATTTGCAAGCCGTTATAACGTTTTTCAACATTTTTCAAGCAGGGTTTTGAAGTGCGATTTTACCAAACTTCATTGAGCCACAGTGGTATGGAAACCTCATCCTCTATGTAATACTATTGGTTGGCTCGGGCAAATTCCTTTTTCTAGCCCTTTCATCTCACTGCCGCATTTCAAGGCAGGGGTGGCAATGGACTTGGATGGACACGACCCGGGACCCGACGGGTAGACCCGATATGGGTTCAGGTACCGGGTAGACTCAAATCTTGGACTTGAATAAAGTTTGGATCTGGGTCTGGGTCCGAGTAATATTTTTCAAGTCCTAATATATTAAATATATTTAAATATATAGATATTAAAATTTATGGGTCGGGTCTGGGTCCGATGAATTCGGGTCCGGTCGTGTCCGAGTCCGGGTCCCATATAATTTTTTGGGTTCAGTTCTAAACCCAGACGACCCGATCCAACCCATTGCCACTCCTATTTCAAGGCAAAAGGGGGATTTTCAAGGGCCCAATAGATTTAGGAGTACTATTTCTCCCACAATGAACCAATAGTAAAACAAAAAGTATCATAAAATCTATTCCCTTATATTATTATGCATCAAAAGTTCTATATACTCTTTTATGGGTGCTATTTGTATAGAGGTGAGGCTCTAAAGTCTAAACAATCAAAATAAAGTGTACCTTCAAATAATATTGAGAAATGTGGTTTTAATATTGAAAATCTTTGTGATGGCTTTAAAATATATTTTTAGTTTTAATTATAAAATTTAAAGCTTCAAAAATAGTATAGATCAAGCAAATCTATGAAAATCTTGAAAATTAATAGTCCAAAAGTGCGTTACAAGATGCACTATTTCCAAAACTTAAAATCCTTCTTCTTTTTTTTCTCATGTCCAAGCATCGAGATGATATTTGAGCATCAAAACAAAGTGAAAGTTTTGAGGTGGGCTCTAATTTGATTTTTTAGAGCCTTGGCTCTATATGAAATTTTTCCTTCTTTTATTTGATATGTACTGTGATGCTTAATATAGGGCAAATTATAGCAAGTACCCACTAAGGTAGATACCGGACCAGGGAAGGTACCATTTGGCAGGGTGTACATGGACCAACCTTCACGAACCAATTTGCGTAGGCTACAGTATGATGCCTAGAGAGCACAGTACAATTTTTCCCTATTTCATTATTATTCCATGTGCCATGGTCCTGCAATCTTTTGCATTATTATTTTTTTCCCTATTTCATTATAGGTATATGCCAGAGTACTACGGGTCTCGCAATTTTTGCAGTAGTTAGCTGGGATAGGAATCATTTTCTTTTCTTTTTTTTTCTTTTTTTTCCGAAGCAGTTTGCATACGGATGCATCCCGTAGGTGTAGAGGTAAGGTGCACCTTTAAATTTTATCATGGTAAGTAATTTTGATGTAAAATGTATTATCTCAAAATCTATTTTTACATCTAACTATAAAATTTTAAATTTCAAAAAATGGTTAAAATCAAGTAGATCTATAAACATATGAAAATATTGAAAATGGATGATGTAGATAATATGTTGTAAAATGCACTATTTCTGAGACTTAAGATCATTTTATTTTTCATAGTCATAAATCTCGATGTCGAGATGATCAATCAAATTTTCAACATTAAAACTACCTTTTCCGATGGATTTTTTAAAAGCATCCCTAGTTCTACATTATAAGGTAGCATCCTTATATAAATTTTTTCCTTTTTCTTTTGGGTTAAAAGTTTCATTTTTGCTTAGCTTTTCCCTTCCACCTTATGAGCTATAAAATATGAATATCACCAAGCTAAAGACCAAGAAGCATTCATCCCATATGGTTGTCAGGTTGTGGCACACTAACTTGTGAGGCTAGTGTACTTGTGAAGCCTATGGTTTCTAATTTCGGTGTAGTCTAGGCATTAGGGCTAGAAACGGCTTAGGTTTGGTTGTGCCCAGGCTCAATCGAAATGCAGCTCGGGGTGGACTCAGACCCAGACTAGAGCTTAATTGGGTTGTATCTTAAGGAAGTCCCAAACCCTAGTGCTCAGAGCTCAACCCAGTTTCAATTTGAGCGGGCCAATATCCAAATCCTTACCTAGTTGGGTCCTTATCCCCATCCCAAGAGACAAGTTCATAGAACCCAACCAAAAACTAATTGAGGGTCGGTATATAAATCATGTTCCACTATTCCGTTCTATAAAGGGCCATACCCTAAATCAAACTATATATATAAGTTCAACGTTAGTGTTGTGTAATCAAGAATAATACACACACATATGAAGATGCTCAAATCATCTTGGAATCCTAGACCTAGACTTGATTGGCTGAGTGCTGATCGTGCATGGAGTCGTGGATTTAGGTACAGTCAACTTGGCTGGTGGCCAATTGACCTCACCCAACTAGCATGAACCAACCCGATTGCAGTTCTATGAGATATTCCCAAATATAAAACTACAATGGCACGTTTGGTTCTTATGAAATTGTTTTATAGAGAACATTTTCACATAAAAAAATTCTCTCATATAGTTAAGTGTGGGAATATTTTCATACCAATTGGTCTTAATGCATCTTTTCACACCAATTGACAATTAATTTAAGCAAAAATATTCCCACAGTCAATCACATGAGAGAATGTTTTCATATGAAATGTTTTCTGAAAAATAATTTCACGTGAACCAAACGTGCCGAAAAATAAAGGAATTGGGTTTAGCTTGGGGTGGTTAGCATGGACATTTAACATCGATATATTATAGAGATAGTTGAAGATATTGTATTTATTTTATACATATCATGTATAGAAAATTACTTATTATAATTTATCTTGATGTGTAAGTTACATCGGTTGTATTATATACACACGTTGATAATTGTCAATAGATAGATATTTTTCCTCTGCCTTTTATTTGTTTAACATGGTATCAGAGCAAAGTTCTGGCTTATTAAACCTATTCGGTTTAGGTTTATTTGTTTAGTGAAGGTAATTTCTGACGAAGAAGCTTTCGCACATCTTTAGATTTGGGTTTCTTTTATATTGAAGAATCGACCACAAAGAAAATCAGGTTCCATATTCTCTCTCTCTAGAATTTTTGGATCTTAGTTGTTCCTTATATTGTATTTTTTTTTCATCTCTCTATTATCGTAATTTTGTTTTAATGATATTTCCTCTCTCTTGTAAATCCATCTATTATTGACCATTAGGCGTTACTATTTTTTTTGCTCTCAATCAACGCTATTAAATCTCACACCTCTCTCTCTCTCTTGGGTCATCATCTCTCTCTCTCTACATCTAGTTAGATATAAAAGCAAAATCTTATGATCAGATTCCAAGGGGGAATATTTAGCATATGATTTTCAATCATTTTTTAAAACTCAGGGTATTCAATCACAGAAAACATATCCCTACACTCCACAACATAATGACATAGCTGATATATCCTACAAGTTGTTAGGACCCCTATGCATGACTTTCATATTTCTCATAGTTTTTGGGTTGAAGTTGCATCAACAGTTGTTTATCTTGTAAACCGCTTCCCATCCTTGATTATGTATAAAGAATCTTCATATTATTCATTATCTCATGTTCATCCTGATTATTATCTCTTGTGTGTTTTTGTATGTCTGTTTTGAACGTCTTCCTCAGCATGAACGAATAAATTTTTTTGTTTAAGCAGACACTTGTGTTTTTGTCGGTTACTATCCCGACCAAAAGGGATTTTTATGTTACGATCCAACAACTCGTCATGTACGTATTTTTCGCAACATCGTCTTTCTGGAAAGTGTCTTTTATTACTCTTCAATTGCTAAATCAACATGGTTATCTGCTCCTTTTTTTTTTCAGATTTCTCATATGCCAACACCACTGATAAATCATCACAACTTTTGGTGCATCAACAGCAAGGCCAACAAATCCAATCCATACCTACTCCATCTCACCAACCAGAGTAAGGTCAAACCTTTGTTCTATCTGTAAGTGATTCTCTTTTCTCCACTTTTTTTCCTAATCATGTTTACATTGATAACTCTACCCAGTTGCGACATTCTTCATATGTAACTCACCCACCTGATCGATATGGCTTTTTCCTTGATGATTTTGACTTTTTGCTCCTTAGAGCTTTGTTCACTTCTCTTAATCCTATTGAGATTCCTTTCAAACACCTAGAACTTTGTTTACTTTCTAAATCGTTATTTACCCCTTTAAATTCAGTTGATATGTCTTTCACCTACCAGCAAGCCTTGATTATGCCATGTTGAAAAGAGGCCATGGATGCAGAAATAAGTGCCTAGTTGAAAAATGAAACTTGGGATCTTATATTGTGCCCTCCTCACACATCTATTATTGGAAGAAATGGATCTTTTCTGTGAAGCTTCAATCTGATGGAATGATTGAGCGATATAAAACACGACTAGTTGCTCAATGTTACAAACATGAATATGGCATAGACTATAATGAAATATTTATTCTTGTTGTTAAAATGACCATTGTACGTACAGTAATTGCCCTCTCATTTATTCGTCAATAGATTATATCTCAGATGGATGTGAAAAATGCAATTCTTCATGGACATTGGAAATGGACAGTATATATGCGACCTCCTCTTAGGTATTACCATGACAAGTCTATGATATATCACTTCAAAAAATCCTTGTATGGTTTAAAACAAGCTCCAAAAGATTAGTTTGAACGGTTTTGACAGGTCGTTTTAAATGTTAGGTAGAAACAAAGTACTCATGACTATTCGCTATTTACTCACCATTATTCTTCAGGGATAACAATCATTCTCCTATATGCTTATGATATTCTCATTACAAGAGACAACATTGATAATATACGACATTTGAAAGAGCTTATCAGTCACTCATTCAAAATGAAAAATTTGGGTCTATTGACTAACTTTCTTAGCCTAGAGATTCATTATTCTCCTAATGAATATAGAGTTAACCAAAAGAAGTACACCAAAAACTTGATCAAATTGGTCAACTTATCTGATGATAAACGGGTGGATACTCCAATGGAGGTGATTGTAAAATATTGAAATGACGACGGAGACAAATTTCTAGATTACACTCTTTATAGACAACTGGTTGGCAGTCTACTTTATTTCACTATAACTCGTTCTGATATATCTCATGTAGTAGAGGTCGTCAGTCAATTTGTTGCAAATCTCTGTCATATCCACCTCTCGATTATCCATTGTATCATTTGTTATCTGCAGGATACATGCCATAGATGCCTATTTTTCTCCTCTAACTCTTCTCTCCAGTTACGAGCATATGCTAATGCGAGTCAGGCAGGCTGCCCAGATACTAAACGTTTAACCACTTGGTGGTGTATATTCTTTGGAGATTCTCTCATATCATTAAAATGTAAGAAACAACAAACTGTGTCGAAATCTTCTGCAAACGCCAAATACCGAGGAATGTCATTAGCTTGCGGTGAAATTACTTGGTTGAAAAGTTTTTTACATGACCTCAATATTCTTCATCAAACTCCTACATCATTGTATGGTGATAATATGGGCGTCATACGCATTGCATCAAATCCAGTATTCCTTGACTACACATTGCATATAGAAGTTTATTATCATTATATTCGTGAAAAATTTCTAGCCGGGGAAGTTACACTTCCATATATTACCTCACAGTAACAACTTGCAGATATTTTAACAAGGCAATGACTTGTGCTCATCATGACTATCTCATTGACAAACTGATTGTAACAATCTTAAACTTTCAAAAAAAAAAAAAAAGAGAAACTTTTAATATATGATAATTCGTTTGAACATGATGGTCCTTAAGGACCATCGTTATTTTTAAAAGCTTTTGGTTTAAAAGCTTTATTGCTTCCTTACTCTTGCCACATCCACTAAAAGACGTGGGCTTTAGGCGTTTAAAGCGTAAGCTAACGCTCACACATGTAACATAATAAAAGAATAAAATAATATATTAGTAGAATTTAAATTCAGAGAGGTGAGGACTCCTACCTTAGAAAACTTATGAGATTTTTCTCTCTGGTCGAAACACAGTGAACTCCTCTCTCTAGCCGAATTTTTATCGGAAGCTCCCTCTCAAATATTTGTGTGTAAGTGACATCGTCTTCCTGAAAATAAGTTTGTTTTTAATAAATAGTGATATTTCCGTCCAGGATCTTTATTTTATAAGTTTTGTGTGTAAGGGACTTCATTATCTTGAAAAATAATCCATTCTTTTTTTAAAATAAAATGAAATAATTATTTCTGCTTATTATCATGAATTTTAGGCGCGATAAATTTTATGCGCACACGACTTCATTATTTTGAAAAATAACCTTTTTAATAAAAATTGTGATATTTTATCTATGTTAGAAATTTTGAAAGCTGTAAATTATTATAAATAAATTTATTTATTTTTTTTGTCTATTGTTAGAAAATTTTAGATACTGTAAAATTATTAGAATTAAATGTGATATTTCTGCTGTTAGTAAAATTGTGAGATTTTCTTTCTACTGTTTTTTAATATTTAGACATTGTAAATTTCATGTGCAAATTACTGCTTTATTATTTGACAATTGATATTTTTGCAATTGATTATAGCATTGTTGTGAAATGTTTAATTGCGAATTGACATCTCATAAATTGTGATAATTCCGTATTCTTGAAATTCTATAAGAGTTTTTCTATACATATTAAATTGGCAATTATGCTAGAATGTCTTTGCGAACGACTACATTTTTAAATTTGAGCCCAAAATATTTGATTGGTTATTTTTGAAATATTTTTGGAAGTGACTGTTATTAATGGTTTCAATGAAATTCATATTAATGATTTCAGTGATATGTTGAGTACATGATATTGCTGCTTTCGAATGTTTAAAGAGATTTAAAAATAATTTAAGTATGCAAGTGGACTCATTCGGTTCGTCGGTGAGGTATAAGTGGACCTATCCGGGACGCCAGTAGGGATTAAGTAGACTCATCCGGTACACCGGTGAGGTATAAGTGGACCTGCAGGGATTAAGTGGACCTATCTGGGATGCCGATAGGGATTAAGTGGACCCATCAAAACGCTGATGGCGTATATAGGTGACCTACTTGGGACGCCACTAGGGTAATTTTGTGAAATCCTTTGAATTATGTATTAATGTTAAAATATTATATGCATTTCAATCATTTGGATTATGTTTAGTTGTGCATTTCTGAAAGTGAAATTGTATCTATAAATGCTTGTGCTTGCATTGTTTTTAATTGACCTCCATTTTGAAAGTCTGTTTATACCTTTCATCGATGATTATTTTTAGGATTATGACGATCACTTACTGAGTAGCCAAACTCATCAAACTATGATAAACATTTTTCACGATAACTGCAGTTTCATTTTGAGTGCTCGGGATCAACTTTGGAAGATACTGTAGTTGTGCCTAAGCTTTCTTTTGTTACTTTGTAAGAATTCGCCACTGTAAATTTGTCCTATCAAGAGATGTATATATGTTTTGACTGTCACATCTTAGGAATATCTGTATTTTAAATTCTTAGGGTGTGACACTGATGTTGTTCAACCAACCTCAGTTTGAGGGGGAGTGTAAAGATACTTGAAGATCTTACATTTATATTATGTATAGAAAGTTACTTACTGTCATTTATCTTGTTGTGCAAATTACCTCTGGTTGTATTGTATATGCATGTTGATAATGGTCAATAGATAAATATTTTTCCTCTGTTTTTTATGTGTTTAACATATATCTCAAACAGTGTTCAAAAAATCGAACCGGCTTCGAAAACCAACCACGGACTGGTTCCAAGTAACCGGTAAATCGGCCGGTTAAATTGACTTAATCGGGCAAAGTCTCAGTTGATAAAAAAAAGTGTTAAAATAAATTAAAAATATAAAAAATCTAACAAAATATGAAAAGTATATTTAAAGCATGATTAAACAAAACACATCCTAATAAAATTGAAAATTAGTGAAAAAATGGATTTTAAAAAAATCAATTTGTGCCCAAGTATATTTTTGAAATTTTCAAAAAAGATGGGAAAATGTAAAAATAAAGATTTATATCCAAAATAATTTCCAATATTTTCCAAAAAAAAAAAAAAAAAAAAAATTTAAAAGCACATTACAAACAAATCTCTTATTTTTGGGATTTATAGATTTTTTTGGTATTTTTTAAAAATACCGAGCCAAATCACTCAAACTAGCCAAACTAGAACCGGCCGGTTCTGGACTGACCGATATTGCTTTCACTTATCTCAAGTTAGATTTCTACGTTGAACTAACAAAAAGAAAATAAATAAAAAATAAAAAAACCCATAATAACGGTTACTACTTACTAGCTAGAATAGTAAATATGACCTCCTCGTAATAAAAATAAGAGTAATGATCTTATGAGCCCACACTCATATGGGCTGCGCCACTTTTGTGCCGTCAAATATACATCCATATCTCGAGAAAAAAATGGGGCAGTGTAAAAAATAAAATAAAAAATAAAAAATAAATAAAAATAGGAAGAATCCACGCAACGAGTCTCCGGTGATTAGGGCGTGAGCCTGGAAGAGGGATTTTGCTGTAAGGACTCTTCCAAGCCTTGGCTGTCTTTGCTCTAATAGAGCCCTGCAAGCCCAACAAGCTTTTCTTCTCTTTGGAGTCGCCCACTCTTTTTTATTTTTTCACTAGGCTTTCCCTCAAGAGATAACAATATTTTTAGAGATGAATTATAGATAAATTTTTCTAAAATGAGCAGAGGCATTTGCTACAATAAATGTTTGTCCAATATGTATAAGGTCCCTAACACCCCCATGTATTATGCGAGAACCAATATCTTTGCTACAATAGATGTTTCGCCCAATCTCTGTTTTAGCGACAAATTTTAGAAAGAGGACTAAATGAGGAGAATAAGCTTTTTTTTGTAATGGAGGGAAAAAGGATTTACTCACAGTTACGGACACATATATGGGGTGCACGAAGAGGCAGGGGAAAGAGAGAGGCATGGACTTGTAATATATTGAGATGGGTTCGCTCTTGTGGAACTTGAGCGTGAAATTGGCTCAGATGAGAGAGAGACTGGTCGCCAATTAACAGTGAATAGAGCATGAGAGAGAGAGACATAAACAAGGGCACCAATTTCCTCTTTTTTCTTTATTTTAACTGAATCTTTTTAGTCTGTTGGGTGAGCTGGTGCTCTTTATCTTTTTTTGGGAATTGGAATTTGGATGCACACTTTACAGCACAAGAGTGAAATCCTGTACAACCTATACATATGTAAGGGTCTCACGAGATAGTTACTCTAAAGATAAATAGTCTCATAGTACAAAATCCTAATTACAAAAATTAGATGAGCCAACAAATCTCACAAGGGTCCCTTTCGACCCTTTGGAGAGTGAAAGGGAATGCATCCCTAGCTCACCCATGTGCACTTCCCTGTCATGGTTTCCCCTCCATGAATTTTCAAAATAGAGAGAGAGATATGCAGTAAATTTGAGGGGAAGGAAACTTTGCAGAAGTTGGACAGTTTGATCTTTCTCTTTCCATTTTGTTTTTTTCCTTTTTCTTGGTTTTTTACATTGGGATAGTAGCTCTGCAACTGCTGTGAACCTGCCAAAGATTACCCCATTTGGTGCGGCAGTTACAGTGAGAAAGATTTAGAGAGAGAGGGAGAGGGCGAATGGGGTCAATTACAGAGAGTTTTAGAGAGAAGAGAGAAGCTGTGATTCAGAGAGAGTGAGAAGGAGAGAAGCTGTTCATTTTTCAACCATGGATTCAAGCTCCTGAAAAAGTATTCATGAGTGAGAGAGCAGAACACGAATAATGGTAGGCCATGGTTTGTCTTTAAGGTTCTGATTCTCCTCCAATATTTTCTCAAAGCTAATCATAAAAACTTAACCGAAGTGGGTACTGATTAGACTGCCTTTTGCTCTCTTTTTCTCTCTAGGAGACAAAAGCATGAGGGATAGAGAGAGAGAGAGCTGTCAAAGATGCACTAGAACCTTAAGGGGAAAAAGGTATTACAAAGCAAATAGGAAGTGAAAGGCACACCAGAGTGAGAGAGGTGCACCTTTAAAGTTTAAGCATGATGGGGCTACTATTCAAAGTTTCAAACTTCAAAACTTTGAATTGAATTAATGAAAAATCACAAGAGGAGAGAGAGAAAGCTCATGAAATGAGATGCAAAGTGACTTAAATTTTTGAGAAAGGGAAATCAGGCATCTACTTGTATAGTTTCGTAGGGTTTGGCTTTCAAAGCAGAAATATTATGTTGTCGTCGGTGGTAATATTCATTGGGGATTGTATACTACAGTATTATTTATCTTTTTTATAAAGAGGTCACAATTATGATTAAAAATCAATTTGGACGGCTTGGGTGTGATATTTTCTTATGTTTTGAACTCTCGGACTAATTAATGGCACGCGCACTGCCATCACATTTAAAGATCAATAATTGTGACCTTGTACTAAAATGATACAAGATGCAGTCTTTGGTAGGAACTGGGCCATGGGCGAGTCTGTGAAGAAACTAGGCTAGCCAGATTGGCTGATTCACCTAATTCTAAATTGAAAAAATACAAATCTTCATCCAATTTGATAGTAACTTTAGCCAAAAAGAAACAAATCTAAACCTGAAACTGAATTGAGAGAAAGAGAGAGATGGTATATCATAGTCCTATGAAATCATCAAAACTGATTTTTTTAAATCATGAGGTAATACCACTGTAACCGCAGTCCATTTATTCAAAAAGTATATATAATAAGACTATTTACTTTTATACAAAAAAATCACAATTATTACAACCATCCAGAGTGGAATTTGATAGTTTGGGTACGTCACAAAGTTAAAAAAAATTTCTTTTGAAAATGCAGTCATCTAATTTTACATTCAATAATCAAGATTAATTGTGACCACCTTATACCAAAGATAAACGTCTCATTATGTACTTTTCTTTTCGTGAAATTATCAAAACTATAGTAAACTCAATCTAGAGATAGAAGCTACAGTACTACCACGAAGGAGAGAGACAGAGATTGGGTCAGCTTTAGAACTCTCTTTATAAATGTTGTGACGCTTGGAAAACTCTCATAAAAGGAAATGGAAAAAAACAAAGTGCAAATTCAGGGACCCTGCTATTAAGCATAGCATATATCAAGTACTGAGATACTGAAACAGCCTCGATGGTAAGTTAATGCAAGACTCTGGAGAAGCAGACATATTTCTCTTCTTTTTCTCTCTCCTAATATTTTTCAAACTCTCATTAAATGTGTTGCTGGACCAGTGCTGGATTGTTGAGAGAGAACCAAATTTCATTTTTGCAAACACCGACACAATAAAGTTTCCATGAAAGATATCCCGCGATCTTCGTTTTAAAAAAAAAAAAAAATCTCCTCATACTTCTGGTCCATAGGCAGAGACGTTTCCATGTAATTGATGTCCTGGGTTATTGTGCAAGACCCATGTTTTCTTTCTGGTATAAAGAAACCCAGTGTTTCTAAAGCCAGGAATCCAAATTGGGATTCACCTATTCAGATTAAAGTCAATGGAGAGTGATCCAAATCCCATCACCCACCGATGCCTCTCCTTTTTATTTTGTAAAAAGTTTAAAGAAGGTTGCAGCTTTATAATATTAAAGTAAGGTGCACCCCAAAAAATCTTATGAAGAGCATGTTCCGGTCATCTCGATCTTGAGGTGTATGGTGCATTTATTGATCTACTCGGTTTATACCTTTGAACTTTTAAATTACATTTAGGGATTAAAATAAAAAAAGTATAAAATGAGACTATGTACTTTTTATACAGTCATCTCGATCTTGAGGTGTGTAATGCATTTATTGATCTACTCGGTTTATACCTTTGAACTTTTAAATTACATTTAGGGATTAAAATAAAAAAAATATAAAATGAGACTATTTACTTTTTATACAATGTGGTCCCAAAAATGAGATGTGTAAAGTTGAAAGGCTGTAATTATTCCATTGACCAAACTCAATTCAAAAAAAAAAAATTTCAAACTTAATAGTACATCCAAACTATCAAAATTCATATCAAATAGTTGTAAAAGATTGTGACCATTTTGTATAAAAAGTAAATGGTCTCCTTATATATAATTACATTAAAATATATTTTCAACCCATGATAAAAGTTTTTATATTATAACCACGTTTTTATATTATAACCACGTATCCAAGCAAAGTTTAGAGGTACGTCTTATATCTACAATGGATTTTTTTTGAACGGATTTTTCACCGAGCCAACTGATCCACATATTGGTACAATGGGTGGTGATCCAAAACCCAATTCCGGAATTTAATACAAGAAAAGAGAGATATATATTTCCAAATTCGTGAACATACATATCATTTATTGAATATATCATAAATCAAGAAGTTGAGTACAAATTTTCAGCCGAAACAAAGCAAAGAAGCATTAAACATATATATCATTACTCAAGAAGTTGGTTACAAATTTACAGCCTTAACAGCCTCTATATACTCAGCAAGGAGCTGATTACGATGACCTCATTACAACTTACAACCTTCAACCAAAAACCAAAAACCAAAAATAGAAAAGAAGGGCCACCGTTCAATCTCTCTCTAGAGAGAGAGTACAGATTTGTAGAGAGAGAGAGAGATTCGTAGGTACTAATGGCGGGTGGCAAGAGTACACCTCTGCCAAATTCTACCCTAAAAGCTTCAATGCCACAATACAATACAATACAGTATTCTTCCCAACACTTACGGCCTCTTTTAACCAAGGCCAAGAATCAAAAACCAAAAACAAATCACAAATAATAACAAGAGCCATCTCAAAAATAAGCCCTCTTTAAATTAGAGACTGATTAAAAGGCAGAACTATATTCTGGCCATCGCTTGCAAGAACTAGAGAGAGAAAATGGGATTTGGACTATATTTTGGCCGTGAGTTGCTAGCTTTAGAGAGAGAGAACGAGAAACCCTATACTATATCATGGATTGCTAGCTTTAGAGAGAGAATGAGATTCAACGGAATTGAGCACCACTGTAAGTTTGGCCAAAGGACCAATTTGGAGGGGCAACATTATAGGAAACAACAGTCCGTCCATCACTGGTTGTGACCTTGAAAGAGAGGCTCTGCCCATTCAAATAAGCATTGCTCTGCCAATTTTGCCCCCAATTTCTGGACATCGCCTGCCATCCGGTTCTCGATCCTTTAATGGAAACGGCATGAACATCTCCGGCGCCACCAACGTTTGATATGAGGACGAGGTTGAAGTAAGAGTGGCCATTGACGGTAAAACGCATACCTCCTGTCTTCCTGCAGGGAACTCTGCAAAAAAATAATATAACGAAGTTAGAGAGAGGGAGAGCAATGAACTTTGTTTTCCATACAAGTAAGAGAAAGCAATGAACTTTATTATAGCTCACAAAAATAAAATAATGTCCAAGTTTTGTTTTTTGCTAGAGAGCAAATACAAGCCAAAGTTTATGCCCACCCAACCAAAGAAAACAGAGCACCCATTCTAGATAGAAAATGTAGAGAGGGAAACCTCAAAAAAGTGGAGAGAAACCTCCTAAAATCAACAGAGCAGCCATTCTAGAGGGTTTAATCCAACTCCTAAAAGCAACAGAAGCCAAAGTAAACCCAGCCTAAGAAACAGAGCACCCATTCTAAAGAGAGAAACCCACCTCCTGAACGCAACGGGCACAATCCCAGCCCTGTACTGAGCAATGTGTTGAAAGACTGGTTGAGAGAGATCAAAGTGCTGCTGAGGTGGGTTGCACCATCCCCCTGCATTGTTAGGGAGAGCATTGTTTGGGGGGCAAAAATTAGTTCCAGTGACCACAATTGAACCAGGAAGGCACCATTTTGGGTCATTTACACATTTAATCTCATAGCAAGAACCACAGCTCAGGCCATTGTTGAAGAGAGCAGTGGAAAGAGCAGCTGTGTTTGTGCCATAGCCTTGACTGTAGAGGTTTCCATAGCCACAAGCTCCCCCTGTTTCATTGAAATCCAATTTGTTAGAGAGAGAAAATCAGAGATGTTTAGAGAGAGAGTGGTGTGCTATATTTTGGGGGGTGGGGGGAGGGGGGGGACAAAGACATACTTAGAGAGAGAAGGTGTGAAGAAGTGATATATATAAAGAGAGAGAGAGGGAGAGAAACCAACTCATGAATTACTTCAAGAGCGAAGTGAAGTTATTAAAAAACTGATCTTGAAAAAGAGAGAGAGAGAGAGAGAGAGAGTTATATTAACTGAGACTCAGAAGAACAAAATCTAGAGAGAGAAGGTAATGGGACAATACCCATTGTGCCTGAAGCATCACCACCACCATAGAAAGTAGCGTGGCCACCTGACCAACCCCACCCATCTGCTTTAGCAGAGGTGAACAAGGCAAGAAAACCCACCATGAAAACACCAAGAAACCCCATTTTCCTGCAATAAAAATTGCACCAGAGTTTCAGCATTACTGTGAAAACAGGATTATCAAACTTTATAGAGAGAAAAACGAATGGACACAAGAACAGAGAGAGAGAATAGTGCTTACAGCTTCCTATGCTGAAGGCACAATGAGAAGAAGAGAGATGGATAGCAAGAGGTAGAGAGAGAAGGGAGCGAGTGAGAATGAGGGTGTGGAAATGAGGGGGCGAGGGGCGAATAAATAGATGTTTGGAAGGTGTGAGGATCTGCAGGGTCCCAACTAACTGACACACTCTCTCTCTCTCTATCTCTTTTTCACACTACAGTTAAGCGGTTTTGTAATTTAAAAAGTTGAACTTTTCCGGTTTCCTTGGGGAAGATAAGTGGTTTTGAGTCAAAAACGCGTGGTTTCCTCTCTCGTGGCCAAAAACAGGACCCCCACAAAAGCGGTTTTGCCCGTTATTAACCGTAAGGATAAAACTAGAGAGAGAAAGAGAGTGGCAACTGACACAGACAAAGCACCCCCGTTCTCTCTCTCTCTACTGTAAATTGGTAAACAAATGGGTCAAAGATTTGGCCTACACTATTTTCAAATGACTGGGGTATCCTCGAGGCCTCTTTGCATCGTAAAATAAGGTTTCTTATATCTATGATAAAAATAAAGAAACTCTTATGCTTGACCTAGAAAGAGAAAATAAAAGATCGAAAATTGCGGAGGGAGAACGGGAGAGGCTTCAAATAACGGCAGAGCCGTTTTTTGAGACTTTTGTGGGCCTTGATTTTAATGAAATCTGACTCATGTTCTCTCATCTCGCTCGCGTTTTGGGGCGATAATCACGTGGCTGATGATGCAAGAGCTTCTCTCTCTCTCTCAACGGGTAGCTTCTTCTTCCCACTTGTGCAAAAGAAACCCCGTTGTATTTGCCATCCTCGCTCTAAACTGTGTCATTACCACCATCTAGCCATCAATATTTTTTTTATTTTCTTTTTTTATAAATTACTAAGGGAAAAATGGCCGTTTTTTTTTATTAATAAAATAGGATGAATTACAACATACTATTTTACAATCCTATAATAAACAATTGTTCAGCACTATGCAATAAAAAAACGAGAAAGAAAATCATGGTGCCTAGAATATCAAATTGTTGCATCCGAAAAAATTGTCATCTTTTTAACAATACACCAACCACCATATTAACGTTGCGACAAATAAGGCAAATCGACCATATTTTATATTGGCAATTAGTGCCTATTGTGTGAAGTGCCAGTGGAGATTTACATTAACCACATATGCCATGTACAAGAAGTGAAGAGTCACTTTCAATCTGAATGGGAAAATAATTCATTTGGATAGCCAAATCGACTCTCGCTTCCGAGGCACAAAACTAGTCATATTCATTTGGCTCGGCACTAAAGGAAAATGGCAAAGGCAGCAAAAAAACCATCATCCCTTCTAATAACTCCCACACAACCCGTTATTTCTAGATTCTAAAGAGAAGACCCATCAATATTTAACTTGAAGTGCTTCAGTTCTAGAAAATGTCCATGCAATCAATGTGAGGGTTTTAATCATTGTTGTCGCCGCCATATTACTAAGTTTTCTGATATTGCTTTCTTTGAGATGTGGTGTGATCATGCTTTGTGAGGTGGTGCGACCATGCTTTACCGAACATGATAGGCGATCTTTCTTACCATTTGTTCACACATGCATAACTTCTCTTAAAAATACGCCGATTACACTAATCACAAAGCATCCAAATCATCATGAAGAGTAAAGAAAGCCAAATATTTAAAGTTCCATCACTGTCCAATTTCTCAAAATGGGTGCAGTAGATATGTTGAAATGAATATTGGACCGTATCTCCATGCAGTCAATCTCCATATCCACCACTGTATTAACCATATAACCAATGGCTTAAAAAACGAATCGGTGACCCGGATCGGGCTTCCAAAAAACCGATCCGGATCGACAAATCGGCTATTCGGATCTGGAATCGAGTGAATCGATCAAAATAAAGCTTACAAAAAATCCGAAAAAATTATTAAAATTCATTATAAATATTATTTTTTAAGAATTCAATAAAAAATGAGGGTACTCTATTAAGAATTTTCATGTTTTTGAATGAATATACGAATATTGATATGTTCTTTCCCTGCATGAACCGCCATTCAGCATTTAATTTACATCACACAAAAGGATAAACATATAATTATCATAGAATAAGTATATCAACATACATGGACTACAATAAAGCATAAAATTAGTAACATATGATCTAAAAATAAAATGATAGACGACGTTATTGTTCTTCTTGGTCACGCTGGTGCCATTGATTGAATTTGTTTAACAATTCAATGATTCGATCTAAAAACGAATCATCGATATTAGCAGGTGTCTGACTATTCTCAAATCCCTGAGTGTTAGTGTTTTGTTGTGTTCTCAATCTAAAATCCCCGAAGATTGTCCATCCTTCATGCTCACCTGCACTGTCGTGCTCATCCCTATACTATTGCTATTGGGACTCGATATGTGAATAATATGGCTGGGATAGGGTGGCCTCATAATCATCATCTCTCTCATTTTCTCTTTGAATAATATGGATTAAAAAAAAAAAAAACAAATTTTCAAAAAAATCAATCATGGATTAAAAAAAAAATCACAAATTTTCAAAAAATTCTATCATGGATTACAAAAAAAAATTTGATCATGGATTAAAAAAAAAAAATCACAAATTTTCCAAAAATTCTATCATGGATTACAAAAAAAAATTCGATCATGGATTAAAAAAAAAAAATCACAAATTTTCAAAAAATTCAATCATGGATTACAAAAAATTCGATCATGGATTACATAAAATTCAATCATGGATTACATAAAATTCGATCACGGATTACATAAAATTCGATCATGGATTACAAAAAAAAACAAACAAAAAAAAACAAAAAATTCAATCGTGGATTACAAAAAAAGAAAAAAACAATTCGATCATGGATTACAAAAAATTCAATCATGGATTACAAAAAACTCTATCATGGGTTACAAAAAAAGCAAAAAACAAAAAATTCAATCATGGATTACAAAAAAAAAAACAAACATTTCGATCATGGATTACAAAAAAAAAACAAACATTTCGATCATGTATTACAAAACATTCGATCATGGATTACAAAAAATTCTATCATGGGTTACAAAAAAAAACAAAAAACAAAAAATTCGATCATGGATTACAAGAAAAAAAAACAAACATTTCGATCATGGATTACAAAAAATTCTATCATGGGTTACAAAAAAACGAAAGATTCGATCATGGATTACAAAAAAACAAAAACAATTCGATCATGGATTACAAAAAAATCGATCAAGTATTACAAAAAAATCTATCATGGATTACAAACAAAAAAAAAAAAAATTCCGTACGGGATTCGCCGATTCACTGTTCGGACTCGCCGATTCCGTACAGTGAATCGGCGAGTCACTGTACAAAATCGTCCGGTTCTCTCTAGAACCAGACGATTTCCGATTTTTTAGCTGATACGATCCACTTTTTACGATTTTCGAGTCGAACCGGGCGAATCCGGTTCGACTCGGCGTTTTTTAAAACACTGCATATAACATCCATCTCTCTCCCCAATTCTCTCGTAAGCTTTACAAGTAACTCTCTCTCCACTAACCATATAACATGTCTCTCTCTCCCCAATTCTCTCTTAAGCTTTACAAGTAACTCTGTCTCCACTTGTTTGTTTATTATCGGATTTTTAAGAGGCGTTAAATGCAAGCAATTTGGCATGTAGTGAGGAGAATCCTAGGGGAAATATTTTTGATAGAAAGAGAGAGAATGGTCAATTTGGCGTTGAGTTCTCATCTCGTTTTCGTCTTAGAAAGTAAAAAATAGTACAATCTTATCAACTCAAGAGCCGTTTTCATCGTTAAATATTGTTAGAAAAAGTAGGCACAATTGGGTTTTCTATATTCACGTAGCTCTATCTCTCTCATGATTTCCAGCTCCTAAAGTACATGATTTTTCTGTATTCTCTGTCTCTCTCTCTATGTAGCTCACGGGGAAGGGACGGGTGAAATTGTGGTTTTCTTGGACGGTTGCGAGGAGAATCCCATGGCAATAAAGTGTCCAAGAATAGGGAGAAAGAGAGGACAATTTAGAGAGAGAGAGAGAGAGAGAGAGAGAGGACAATTTTGTTGGCGTGAATGTGTGTGTTATGTGTGTGAAAGTGATGTAAAGGAATCGTAACGCCGGACGTATCCACTGCACATGCCAAATGGTTGTCTTTGTACCCCCTCCAAATACCATCTGGCCCTTCCTTTTGCCCATTTTTCACTCCCGTAAGATTCTTATCCAACAAATTTTACGGTACCCTTTTCAATCAGTAATTTCATTTCATTATTTTTCCATAAGAAAAACCTCAAATCATTTCATTATTTTTTCTATGACATGTAAAACAAGGAATGAGAAAAATCCATTTCGTTTTTTATATTGGAGAGAGATTAAAAGTTCTTTTTTTTATTTCAGCCTTTCAATTTTAGAGATTTCGACTAAATGAAAAGACCTTGAAATGTAGTTCTAGTACTGACAACTTACAAATTAATCATCTTGAGTTTGACCAATGGACAAAATAAAAAAATCTTCCTTTTAGCATTAGAAATAGTTTATTTTGCAATGCCAACAGCACCCCAAATTTCAAGTGTTAAAAAATGAGTGAAATGCACGTCAGTCATTTTGGAGCTTCAAATTTCATAAGGATCACAAAATAGAAGTGAAGGGCTACCGACAACTTAACTACATTTGCTAACAGGGTTCTGAGATGCAGCTTCACCAAATATCTTAAACCCTCTGCGCTTCAAAAACCGCAATCGTGGCGATTTCTGAATTTATGGGAATGACAAAATTAAGCCTTCATGGTTTCCATTTATACATGCCAAGAATTTTTACCTAGAAAAGAATGGTGATAGTATAGTATGTAATGATATCTCTACGTATGTCCAACCTATGTTTTCTCCGTACGTTTTTAAATGCAAATCCATATAACATATGCTTTCTATCCTTTTCAAGAAAGAGAGAAGAAATCATCCTAGTTATTTAGTTTTTCAAACCTTTAGAATACATAGAGGAAAAGTATGTCTACTTATACATAAGCTTAGTTATTCAAAGCTTTAGAACACAGAGGAAAAGTATGTCTACTTATATATATAAGTTCATCTCTCTCTCTCATGATTTTTCTTGGAAATGTTTGTCCAAAAGCTCACTCAAGAGTCAAGACATTCAAATTAAGAATCATTTAAGCATGTGATAACTCTCTCCCTCTATCTCTCGCTCATTTCTATGGATTTCTCAGTGGGATTTTTTATCCAAAAGCTCAATTAAAACATTCCAATTCACAATCATGAGATTGCCCCTCTTTCTCTCTCTCTCTTCTAGGATTTCTTTCCTTTTCAAAAGCTCACTGAAGACCTCCAAATTCAAAATCATTTAATCATATGATCTCTCTCTCTCTTCCGTATGGAATAAGATGCTCACCTGAATCCACATGAAGAACTTTTTGGGTTTTTATATACCCGTTGATAACAAACTCGTCCTTTTGTAATATACAGGCATTTCTCTTACCCTAGCATTTTCATTTATATATATTATAATACTATATGTCTTTTCATCATTGATTTAAAAAACGGATAAATGCGGATCGGGCATCACAAAAATCAATCTAGATCGACATTTTACTGTACAAAAAAAAAAGTGGACGGGTGAAAATTACGTGCAAAAATAATGAACCAACAGAAAACTTGTCCGTTTCCGTGAATCGACTTTTTTACTGTAGCAAAATTTTATTTTACTGTACCAAAACTATGGTTCTCTTTTAGACCTAGACAATTTCTTATATATGGACAGAATCGGGTATCCGTTTCCCGATCAAGTTGGCATGACAATTCCATGCCATCCCGACGTGATCTAAATGGCTGGTTTTCATACAAGGCCTCATCGGCCTCTCAAAAAAAAATGTAGTAAAGCCACAATTCAAAATTACACTAGAAAATACAGTGTGTCCGAGACCCATATGATAGTCTAAAAGTCCATTCCCTTTCCGGATTCTAAAATCCGAAGCTCAAATAAATTTTCAGATCAAGTGGATATGCGACTACTTAAACTAAACAATTATATTACAAGATACATAATTTTTAGTACTTTTAATTATTTTTTAAATCAAAATTACTGACCAGTGAAAATTCAACTACGATATGAAATCATGATTGTCAGATTGGCTCAGATTCAATCTGGGCTATTGGGCTGTTGGCTAACACTATAGCTTCTAGCTCATGAGCTAACGCTAATATTTCACACACACACACACACACACACACACACATATATATATATATATATATATATATATATATATATATGGGTGTGGTTTCTATAAGGTAGCAACTTCCAATTAAAGAACACATCCAAATTTATCATAATATATAATTTTGGTTTAAAAACTCTTAGGATTATCTCAAAATCTATTTTTATATTTAATTTTAAAATTTAAACTCCAAAAATGATTAAAATCAAGTAGATCTATAAGCAAATGAAAATCTTCAAAATGGATGGTCTAGATAATATATTGCAAGATGCACTATTTTTTGGACTCAAAATCTTTTATACATATATATATTCATACATCTCGACCAATTAGAGGATTTTTCAACACTAAAACAATATTTTCCGATGGATTTTTGAGATGCATATGTAATTCTACATTTTACGGTTGCAACCCTTAGATAAACTTTTTTCTATATATATATATATATATATATATATATATATATATATATATATATAATAGTAATGATCCTATGAGACCTTCCCATACCCATGTAAGTAGGATCCGAAATGATCACTATCAAATTTGGCACAAATCTCTAAAAAAATCAAGTCCCACATCCATGTGATAATTTTTTTAGAGATCTGTGCCCAAATTTAATGGTGATGATTTGGGGTCCTACTCACATAGGTGTGGGAGGGTTTCGTAATGTTATTTCTCAGATATATATATATATATATATATATATATATATATATGAGATATTCTAAACTTCACAATCTTTCAAATTACAAAGGTTTGAGATACAAAGAGTTGTGAAGGGTGGATTTATTAATTTTGTAGTCTATTTAAAAAAAAAATATTTACAAGTAATTTTGTAAATATTACTACAAGACAAATGGTACTTTTGTCATTTCCTTAAGAGACGTAAAATTGAAATTTTAACTAAAAGAAAAAGATATTCTATAAATAAAGTTTCAGGACATTAATTTTCAAAATACCACTATACTTTTATAAAAAAATTCAAATTTGTTATTGTTTAATAAAAAATTTACATATTCAAATAATTTTTAATAAAATAATATATATATATATATATAGTTCTACTCACATGCATCTGGAAAGATTTGATCTTATTTCTTATACATATTATATATAAAACCTGCCAAATTATAGACATGATATTTCTTATGGGTTTCGGAAAGTACCATCGGGACCTGGATTTTATTCTTTCTTTTCAAACAAGTCAAAACCTGGAATCATTTCTCGTTGCTGACAACCGGATTCACCCTATCCCTCGTAGTGTTCCTTTCATCTCCTTCCCACTTTTTTGCCTCGATCAAATTAAACCTAAAGATGCTTTTGCATCACCATATCGACAAACTTACTCCCTCGGATTATACTATTTCGGAGGCCCCAAGTTTCGAGGATATGAACTTCTCAACCTAGCCATCACCATTGTGTGCGTGTGATATGTGATAATGTATACTCATGGAATAAAGAAGGGTTACTTAAAGTTATGGAATAAAGAAAGGGGTACTTAAAAGTAATTCTTACCACATTCAAATCATGTTTGTGGCATTCGTATGGTCTCAAAATTGGTACACATTTTAATAATCAATCTTTAAAAGTTAAAACAATTAAATTGAATTTGTACCTTATATATGATTAGAATGAGGCTTACTCTAACCATGAATCTAGACCATTTATTTGGTACCTCTATGTATTTTTTTACATTATTCATCTAATGATGATAAAGCCATCTAACAAATTTAAAAAGAGAAAACGTCCTTTTAAAGCCTAGATCTAATCCTCTCACTAAAATTGATGGCTTATATTAATTGGGATAAAAAAATATTTTATATAATATATTTTCACATTCTTTTTTTTTGTAATTGTTTATTAGAAATAAAAGTGTACATATCTAAATATTGAGGTCCACTTTTTTTTACCCTAACATGATTTTTTAATATTGATGTTATATTACTATAAAACTGTTGCATAACATCACTCCCTGTTTATGTATATAAACTGCCAAGAAAATATAACATCCCTGGATTCAACATAGACCATCCAATTTTTGGACGATCAAATCCAAGTTTTACCGATTCAAAGCCTTTTTCCTTTTTTATATTATATGGGGATGGATCCCTACGTTTCAGATTAAAAATAAATAAAAAATCTTTTCGAGCATGTATTTTGCCCAAAGAGCAAGTGTATACTGTGCTCCTACCCTACACCAGCTCTTAATTTTATCTCTCTCCCCACTTTTTTAACATTTGTATAGATTGACACTATAAAGTTGTCTAGGACAACAAATACTATTCCAAAATTGTTTATTGATGCCCAGCTTTTCTGTGAGATATTTAATTAGAAGCAACTTTATCTTTAAATAACATAAAACTTTTTAAGTAACACTATGGCCTAAACTTTGCATAATTTTTCAATAGTTTATTTACTTTCCAAAATATTTAAGAAGTTTTCATTTAAATATATATATATATATATATATATATATATATATATATATATATATATATATATATATATATATATATATATATATATATATATATATATATAAAAGGATGTAAATCCCTCTTTCTAAAATTATAATCTAAAATAACTTCTAGGTCTTATAAACATCTTATGGAATCCCGAGTTAAACAAAAAAAAGACATTTGACCCATTCTTATCTTTTTTATTATCCAAATCATAAAATTGACATTTTTTTCTTTTAATCATCATATCATCGAAATTCTGAAAAAGTTCTCATTCTCTCTCTTTGCTCACCCGTAGACATCTTCCTCCCTCTCTCTATATCAACCTTCTCTTAATACTTATCTTTCTCTTATCTCATAAACCTCACACGTAAATTAAAAGAGGCATCACAAACTCGATGTTTATGATGAGGTTATTAGAAAAAAGAAGAATGATAAACTTAGTAATTTAGACAAGAAAAATTGTTTCATGCAGGTTGGACCGCATGACTACACATGCGGTCCACGAAGTGTAAAGCATCCATCTTAAAGATGGATGCATGTAGGTATTCCATCTAAAAACAATAGAAACTAACTTTCCAAATGTTTTTTTACTAGAATTATTATTTTTAGTTTTTAAAATTTACTTATTTTTTCATATTCATGATCTCCATGTCAGAGATTGCATGCCCTTAAAAATTAAGTCAAAAAATCCTTCTTATTAATAGGCTTGCATTTCTACATATGCAAGCTTGACCGGCTTGACCGCATAGAAACCTGGTCCTTTAGATAATGAAAAAAGATAAGAAGGGGGTTAAACAGTAATTTTCTATTTAATTTAATATGAGATACTTATTGGACCATAAAGTTATTTGGGATTATAATTTAAAAAATGAGGGTTAATGTTTTTTGTTTTTTTTTTTTAACAATAGGGTTAATGTTTTTTCCCAAAAAAAAAAAAAAAAAAAAACTCTATGTTTCTTTTAGCAAGGATGCATGAAAGGCCCACGTACACCTAAAGGACCGAGTCATCGGAGCATTATTTCCTGAGCCATCTTTTCCGGACCGTATGTCTTGTTTGGTTTTCTTCTCTTTCTCTCTCTTTCTTTCTCTTCACAACCACAGCTATTTAAATTTGAAAGAAAAAGTTGGTCTTTCTTTGGACTTTCAAACAAAAAAGGATTTGGCCATGGCCACTGTAGTCCCGTGATCATCGCAGAACTGTCTGCAAAATGGTTGGCTGAATCAGTCCGCCTGATTTGGTAGGTCAAGCCTGTGTTTAACCACTTTCTCTCTCTACAAATTTAAAAAGGCTTCTCTCTCAACATTTTTACCCTCTTTTCTTTTATTAAATTACATATGTGAACACCAAACAACTACTATGAGGGTATTGTCAATCATGTTAAAATTGGAGGTCATAGGGATTGGAGATAATATTTAGTTAAGGGTGAGGTTTCTCTACCGTTGTAATTTTAAACAATCCAATTGAGGTGCACTTTAAAATTTTATCATAACATGTAATTTTGTCGTAAAAAATTCTTAGTATTATCTTAAAATCTATTTTTATACCTAATAAGAAATTTTTAAATTTTAAAAATAGCTAAAATCAATTAGACATATAAATATATGACAATCTTGAAAATAGACGGTCTAGATAATTGTTGCAAGATGCACTATTTTTTGAACTCAAAAACTTTTTTTTTTCATATTCATACATTTCATTTCAATGTCGTGATGATCGACTAGAGTGTTTTGCAACCTTACATATACTTTTCCCTTTAGTTAATAGATAAGTCAAAAGGGAGCAAAACCCAGTTTTGTGATTTAAAAAAGGGTGGAAAGAAAGTTGATAGGGGTAAGTTCCAAACGATGATTAGGCACAAAAGCATAGTGTGAAATTCAAGCATGGAAAGCACCTTTTGGTTCATGACTCATGACACGTGCACTTCTACTTGTTGGAGAGAGAGACGAACATTATGATGTTGGTAAAATAAACAGTGCCCCGGCAATGTCGTGATATTCGCTTTTAAATAATTTAGTGCTTTGGTTGATTTGGGAGTAGATTTCAGATTTTTTTTATTTAATATAGTATATATATATACACATAATTAAAAAATTTAAAAAATATTTATATTTTTTACTTGAGAAAATATAAAATGAAACTGTTTATCTTTGACACAAAGTGGTCACATTAATATTAACGGTTGGATGTAAAATTGGGTGGTTATAATTATGAGTAATGATCCTATAGGACCCTCTCCCATCCATGTGTGTAAAACTCCAAAAAATCACTATTAAATTTGATACGGATATTTAAAAAAGTTATCACATGACCGTAGGAGTTGATTTTTTAAAAAAATCCATGCCAAACTTAATAGTGATCTTTTTGGAGTCCTACACACATGGATGGGATGGGGGTCTTGTAGGATCATTTTTCTATAATTATTCTATTTTACCAAGTTCAAATTTCAAAATAATTTTTTTCAAACTTTGTAACAAGCTATCAAATTTCACATTGTTGTAAGTATTTGTGACTACATTGTATCAAAGGTTAATAGTATCATTGTATACAATCCCATAGTTCTTTGCTTCGGCCGTATTGGCATGAAACATACCCAGACTTGATCGAAGCAACCGAAGTAGTTTGAAGCTGACCAAAGAAACAGAATCAAGCTTCACTTCACTTCGGTCTAAGCTTAAATCCAAAACCTTCGACCTCTCCGGCCACAGCAAAGCGAATCTGACAACACTGGGGCAAGGGGGAATTCTTTACAAAGAGAGACGGTTCTTTCAAAAAAGAGAAAGGAATTCATCACACGTGCATTATCACTTTGGGGGAAAGAGAGAGAGATTCATCACACAGGGGTAGTGCCACTTTTGTGAGTGGAACATTATGATGCTAAAATGAAACAATGCATGGGGGGAAGGTAGGGAGAGAAAGGAACTTTTTTTTATTGTTGAAAAGTGCGAGAGAGATGAATATTATGATGTTAAAATGAAACAATGCATGAGGAGTGGATGGTGGATACTACTATAGAGAGAGAGAGAGAGAGAGAGAGAGAGAGAGGGGAACATTATGATGCTAAAATGAAACAATGCATGGGGGGAAGGTAGGGAGAGAAAGGAACTTTTTTTTATTGTTGAAACGTGAGAGAGAGATGAATATTATGATGTTAAAATGAAACAATGTAGATGGTGGATACTACTATGGAGAGAGAGAGAGAGAGAGGGGAACATTATGATGCTAAAATGAACCAATGGACGGAGAGTGGCATACTACTGGTGTTCGTCCCCGAATCAATTATGGAAAGCATACAAACATGAAGAGATCTATCTATGTGGGGAGATACACACGTGCTTGGACTACTACTTTTACCAGTGAAACTTCATATGTATGGCTTTATGGATTGGGTGAGGTTTGTATAAAACGTCAACCTTATGCTATTGAGAGATTGCGCGCCTTAAAACTATGTTGAAAATGCAGTTTTTGTACCGCAAAGCTTTGGGGTGATATAAATATCTATTCTTGCCTCCCCCCATTATGAAATTTAAAGCTCCATAAATTGGGATGATCCTATAAACACTTGAAAATTGACGGTCCAGATAATGTGTTAGAAGATGTGCTATTTTTAAAATTAAAAATCCCCTTTTTTTTTCACATTTATGAGTCTCGAAGTCGAGATGATCATTTTGAGGGTTTTCCAACTTAGGATCAGCCTTCAATAGTGGGTTTTTTAGCTGCACCTTACCCATGCAGTATATGGTTGAGACCTTATATAAACATTTTCCTTATGGATAAGGTATGTAGACAAATAAGATGGAAGTAGTAGTTCCAGCATGAAAAATAATTAAAATGAATTGATAAGAGAATCAAATCCAATGAGAGAGAGGGTAGGTAATAAGAGTCATTTTAGAGAGAGAGAGAGAGCAATAGGTAGGTGTGGCCTGACTATATAGGTATAGAATAGTAGACCTTTCCCTCTCATGGAGTTACAATTTTTCAAGCCTCATTAATCAAATAATCTCTCTCTAATGAAATCTTATCTATTCAAGTGATCTTGGGACCATGCCAAGATTCCAAATCATTATCATTGTCTAATGAATTGAGGTCGCATTTACACAATTTATATCTTTTTGCAAACTCAAGTAAAAATGGTGGGTTCAAGAAGAAATAGCAATCTACGGACCACATATGAATGCATTATATTTGACTCATAAAGGTCGGAGTAAAAGTTCATATCTCAAAAGTCCATGAATAAATGGCGAAGAGCTGGAAACCACAAAGGTTCGAGAGAGAAAAAAGCGGAAATTAGGCCGTCGTTTGCCTTTTGTATGATGTATTTTCAACAACCGTTTGTTTTTGGCCACCCATGTGACGCGTTTGTGGTGTCGCAATAATACATTTACAAGAGTCCCACTTTTAAAGGGAAAAAAAAGCAATGCCTCACCTCAAAACTCACCCAAAATTGTAATTTTTAGTCTTGTAAAATCGTTAAATCGATCATATGGGCCTCAACCATTATGGGTGTCAATAAAATTCAGATTTTAAGCTCTAAAAATAATACATCGTATAATACATTACATATTGTTCATTTCACTTTAAAAATAAGTGTTTCCAAAACTAATCTTGCATAAATGTACCATTTTTTAAGCAGTCAAATCTCATAATCAGTGTTAAAAAATGATTTTAGAGCCATCATAGGTATTTTTAATACCAAAAATGCTTTCAAAACGAGGAATCAATGTGAGAGTTCACTTTGTTTTTATAAACCCTAGACCTTATAGAAATTGCATACCTCTTCAAACATGCAACAAAAATTGCATGAGTTTTTTTAGTGGAGGAAAAAATGCCCCAAATTTTGTAAAATAAATTTTACCCTTTTTAACAGAACTTACAAAATTCGATTCAATTGCCAAAAAATTATCTATGATTTCGGGTTTTAATGTAATATTTCATTTCACTTAGATGGAAGGTAATGGATCTGGTCTAGTCAAAATTGATTGTAATGTAAAATTGATGTTACCGTCAGTTAAACTAGTTCAACTAGAATTAAAACAATAAAAAAACACAGTAGTAATAGTTCAAAAATAAAAAATATATCAACCATAGACTAGACAAAATCGACCATCTAAAATCAATCAAACATTGGTTCTAACTAGTTTTCAGCCGAACCCAATTTTTGCATTGGACCAAACTAGCTAAGAGTTCAATCGACACCCCGACCGGTTGGACCAGCGATCCGATTTAAGTAGTCCGATCTTGATAAGTAACTACGGCCAAAATAATTATCTTACTCCTTAATATTCATTAACTAGATGAAATATGATCCTCAAGTTCAAAGTTGAACGAAATTCACGACATTTCGGTCGGCATAACAAAAAATTCGAGCAATTGTGCAAACTTACACGCTTGAAGCACGTGGCACGTGGCCATTAAATAGATGGTGATGTAAAGGGTGGAGTGGAAAGTGGTCTCTCTCACATGGGATCACATGGCCAACCAGGGAAGAAACTTGGTACTTACTTTGGAATGACAAGTAACTGGCTTTTGTCGGTCCATTGTAGGGTGTGAAGGCAGCTCAATATATGCTCATTAATATTTATTATTTATTATTATCAATATTTTTAAAATCAATGATTTTCGATTTGGACCGTCGATTTGGACCTATTCAAACTTGTTTTAAATCACTTATCTAATGATATGATACGGTATGTTCATAAATAATCTGCCTTGCTGATCTAGGTTTTGAAACATAAATAATCTGCCTTGCTGATCTAGGTTTTGAAACAGTAACTACTACTATACTTAAAGTCGGGTTCCGTAAGGCCATAGATTTTACTCGGTAAGGCCACACCTCATAACCCCATTTGCAATGCCGCTAAACCTCTGGAAACTATTGCATGTGGATCTGTTTTTGCACCTAGTTGTGCGATTTGAAGTTTTGAAACTTATGCAGACTTGGTGGATCTGTATTTGCACCTAGTTGTGCGATTTGAAGTTCTTAAATTTAATGTAGACTTGGTGGATATGTGAACACTCGAAATGAAGAACCAAAAAAAAATAATATAAGATGAAGTATTTTTAGAACTTCAAATCCATATAATCATTTCCATGACGAGACATTTGATTTGGGGTTTTCTCAATCCTTGGGCTTCTTATCATGCAAATTTGATAGATGGCTAATGAAGTCGTGGGCTTATTTATGAAATTTATCAAAATATACAGGTAATTTAAACTATTGAACACTTCATCTTTTTCTAGCTAGTCCAATCAGCGTTTTGCCGTGGGATCTTTTAAATCAAGACAAAATCAATAGGTAACTTGTTAAATACTTCGTTGTTTAGTTGTATTTTGATTTCACTAATTATTCTCATGAGTACTATTTTTTTTATTGCAGTTGTTGTTTTTATTTATTAACAATTATTTATTGAGAAATCTTAAGGTTAGCCCACTAGTTCACAGCTATATATGAGTCTAATGGCCCAGATTGAATCTGAACTGATCTGATGGTCATGACTTCATTTCGTATTTTAATTTTAATTTTTTTTATCAACAAATTCAAATCACATGAAATTTAAGGCGTTCATTATTCTCATTAAGGCACACCTAATAAAAATATTTTAAAAATAATTTTAAAGATTAAGTTGACCCAAATACCTCTAAAATGTTTCGGGGTATTTTAGTCAATTTATTTTTTATAAATTATTTTTTTGATATTTGTATTAGGTTATTCAATTTTTAAAGACTACACTTGTAAAATTTCAATTGATTTAAAAATTAAAATTAAAATACTAAATGATGTCGTAACCGTCAGATTGGTCCAAATTCAATCTGGGCCGTTGAACTCGTTTGTAGCTATGAACTAGTGGGCTAACTTCAGTATTTTCCTTATTTATTATAACCAGTACTCATCTTTAAATATTCATTACTATTATAATCATCATTGTGGTTGCTATTAGTATTATTGTTTTCACCATCTCGATAGAGCTAAATCGCATAATAGGATGCATATAATCCATCTAAATAATTGGAATAAAACTCAAACGATGATGATAATGATGATGATAATAATAATAATAATAATAATAATAATAATAATAATAATAATAATAATATAATAGGTGCAAGAGGGCCTAGTTGTAAAAGGTAGTCTTGTTTGAAGGCGCCTTCAAACATGGTCCATTTGGGCTCTCCATTTATGGCTTCCTACTCTCCATCCCATCTCACCAAACCCCAAAAAAAAAACAAAAAATATATGCGAAAGAAAAAGGAAAAAAAAAATTTATTTTGAGTTCTCTCTAAAAGGAGATGAGACAGATAATGTAGGAGGCATTCATTGCTCCAACTGTATCATCTCTAGCGTGTATTTTTGCTGGGCTTCTAATTCTTATACCTCATCTCTCCAGAAACAGGTCATTTAAATGGTTGGTCTGATTGAATATGCCCATCTCACTGGAGAAAAATAGTAAAAAAAAGACCAAATATCAGAAACTTGGGCCCTCTTGAAAGTTACTTTTTATACGGGTTGACAGTGTGACACCATTGATGAAAGTTGAATACCTATGTATAAAGTAGAAAGAGACATTTAACCAGAAGACAAATGCAAGCTCAAATGGAGAAATATGGAGGAAACAAGGTAAAAAGAGGAAAGGCAAAAATTATATGCTCCCGCGGGAGCGACTATTTCATTCATTCCCTCGAGTGAAACCTGTTAGTTCTAATAATGTAAAACTTGAATTATTGGTGACTCGTAACTAAGTTTATGGAAGAGCAGTAAAAATTTTAGTTTATTTTGTGTGTACTCTATACACATGATTATGAGTTGGGAAAGAACCATTTAAATTTCAAATTTCACGCCTAAATGCCTTTGGAACAGTTATAAAGAACATAATGCCATTGCAGCATTTTTATGCTGCAGAGGCATACAATGATTCTTAGACTGTTGCGGCAACATGACCTCTCTCGCTTTCTTTTCTTTTCTTTTCCTTTTTTTTCTTTCTTTCTTTTTTCTCTTTTTTTTTTTTTCAGTGTTAATGGAAACATAGCCTTGAACACTTTTTACTTTTGGTTTCTTGTGAAAGTGACATGTTTGATCTCTATAAATAACTGATTATTGGATCCATTAATGAATTGATTAAAAGAGGTGAAACTCTTTTCCTACCAGCAATAGATGGTTTTAACTGAGACATCAAGCTCTCTTAGAGATTTCTCAAATAATTTTGATGAGATTTAATTATTTGCGACCATTGAGAAATCAACTATTTTCAGTTTCAGCCAAAAGGCCCATCGCTTTAGAGTGTGCAACTCTAATAGCACTTTAACTAGTTTCACTAATCCAATTTTATCTTTTGGACTTGGAGTATATTCGCCTTGTCTCGATTGCATCGTATTGAATTTCTGTTTAGAGAAAAGAAAATTGAATTTTGAGTCTTAGGAGTTGTATCTATTTACGAAATTTTAGGATCTATTTAAGAATCAATAGAATATTATTTGGAGAAAAACAAATGGAATTTTCAGTAGTATCTATTTATAAAATTTTAGGATCTATTTAAGAATCAATTGATGATTATTTGGAGAAAATAAAATGGAATCTTGAGTCTTAAATGTTAGATCCAATCATCGAATAATTAGATGGTCTCATGACGTTATTTTGGGGGCATACACAAGGTTTATTTGAAACTTTTTTTTTTTTTTTTGAAAAAGTTTATATGAGGTTGCAACCTTACAATATAGGATTAAGGTGCATTTCAAAAATCTATCATAAAAGGTCATTTTGATATTGAAAAATCCTTAAATCAATCATCACAATATCGAGATGTATGAATATGAAAAGAGAAAAACATTTTGAGTCACAAAAATAGGGTATCTTGCAACACATTATCTGGACCATCCATTTTCAAGATTTTTATATAGATCGACTTGATTTGAACTATTTTTAGATATTAAAATTTTATAGTTAGAAATTAAAATAGGTTATCAAGCTATCTTAAAAATTTATGACGTGAAAATTACATTTACAATAAAATTTGGAGGTGCGCTTGAATTTGATTCTTTAAGATTCCAACCTTATGCAAACTACGTCTTTTTATTTTATTTTTTTACAAGATATTATAAAATGGAATAAATTCTCACCTCACTCACAGAAATTACTACTCTGGCAGAGGAAAATCTTCTTCCAATCGATCATCTCAACCTTGACTGTTATGGTTGTCAAAAAAAATAAGGATTTCAAATCTTAAAAATAATGAATATTATAACATATATATAAACCGCTCATTTTCAAATATTCACGCATAGGCAAGATCTATACCATTTTTTGAGCTACAAATATCACAATAAGTGATGTAAATTGATTTTAGAGCCATCATAGAAATTTCCCATGCCTACAGTGTTTTTCGAACAAGGAAACGAATTGAAGCTTTACTTGTAGAAATTGCATCATTATAAAATTGATGTGAGAGAGAGAAAAAGGAATAGCATATAAAGAGACCATTTACTTTTGGCACGAGAAGGTTACAACCATTTTTGTCCGTCAAATTGCAAATCAGATGGTTGTAAGTGCACTTGCGACTAAACTCAAAGCGCAACAAAAAAAATTTGAATTTTGTTATGCACCCCAAACCATTCAATTGGACATCTAATGGTTATGATTAATTGTGACCTCTTTGTATTAAAGATAAATGACCTTATAATATATAATCTCATATATATTATAGAAGCAAGGTAGACTTCAAAATTCCATTGAAAAATATTATTCCAATAGATCATATTGACCTCCACATATAAAGATAAAAAATAAATGAACAAGTAAAATCATAAAATATCTTGGGATACGACAGAAGGTGTAGGATACGACAGGTGAAAAGGATCCAAAAAACAAGGATGAGTGAGAAAGAAGCCAAAATACATGAGAAGATGAGTGAAAAAGAAGGCATAAGATTTGCAGGGAGTGAGAGCCACTATTCACGAGAGGCCAGGTTTCAAGTGAAGTTTTGCAGGTCCGCATTGCGGTTATAGTTGTCCCACTTGTTTGTATTTACTATACAAGTTGAGAGAGAGAGAGAAGTTAACATGTTTGAAAGGGATGAGAACTTGACAGGAAAGGTTGAGCAACAAATTGTAGTAAAGGGTCGAGAGAGAGAGAGAGAGAGAGAGTATACTTCCCCTATCCAGTCATTCAATTTTGATCAAGTGAGTCATGGATGTTTTGATCTAGATCCGATACTTGAGAGTATTTTATTTATAATTTTTTCTATAAATTATATGACTATGAAATTAGGTGCTTGCTATCATTTCAATGGGATATACTTAAAAAAGTATTATAAAAAAAAATGACCAAATACCTCTGAAACTTTTAGAGATATTTTGGTTATTTTATTTATTGAGAATATTATTTTTATATTTTTTATAAGTACGAGTTTAAAAGAGGAGTGGAAGCTCAAAATTTGGTGTCAAAATATTTGTAAAAAAAATTGAAAATAAAATAGTATATAGGTGTGACATTGTATTGGATCATCTCAGCCGTCCATTCAGAATGGACGGTTGGATGGGGAGTTATATAAATTTTATATATTAGGAGAAGTATAGAAAGCTTGCTACTCCCGAAAAAATAAAAATAAAAATTCAAGAGAGAAAAAGGGGCTGGGGTGGGTGATGTATTGTATAGTTTGAAAGGGTAGAATGGGTTGAAGGAGAGAGAGAGAGAGGGTGAGGAACATATTGGTTGATAGGGGACAATGGGTTGAAAGAGAGGGAGAGATTGAGGGTTTGAAAGGGACCATGAGTTAAAAGAAAGGAAGAGATTGAGCAGCAAAGAGAGAGAGAGAGAGAGAGAGAGGTTTAATTTGTTAGATGAGGAAGGAGATGGTGGAGATGTAATGTTTTATAAGAAAGTACAATGTGGTAGGAATGTGCACTTGTCTAGTGCTACGGCAACACGGCACATGACCTCCTGTTACCTTGAAATATTTAGAGAGAGTATCATTCAAAAGTTAGAGAGAGAGAGCAAAGAATATGATGGCATATATCATAGATGGCAACTGTTGCTTGCACCATATCTACTTTGAGATAAGCCTCCTCCCAACCTTTCCTATATGTTCACATTGTCCCATTAAGGGTAATCTCTATATTTCATTTTCTCTCACTAAAAAATGTAAAATTTCAAAGGTAGGTCAGTGCACCTTTTGAACTCACACCATGCATTTCCTACCATTCAAATAAACAAAAACCCTCATAAGCTTTTTCAACTCACTCATGGGTGCAAGTTGAAAGATTTTTAGTGGCAAAGCGTCCTTAGATTTGGACTTGACATTCATGAGGCACATATTGACTCTATAATGGTACATTGAGAAGTCACCCTAGGTTCGGGACCGAATGAATTGAAGTATGAGAGATAATGTACACATTGTTGGCTTTTGAGTCCTCGAAATTTTGTACATTTGCGTAAGGTTAGAATTGCATAATTGCAGTTATTGTTCGTAAAATCGCCTGATCTAACCGCTAACCGCTCGGTTAGATCGTAAAAATAGTCTTTGGAAAATATAAAATGAGTTAAAATCTATGTTTTCATTAATTTTCAATTTCATTTGAATGTGTTTTGTTTTAATCATTCTTTATATGTTTTTCATATTTTAGTAGATTTTTTTTGTATTTATTTTATTTTTTTTCAACACTTTTTCCACCGCCCGAGACTTGTCTGGTTAGAGAGGTTGAAGCGGCTGAGTAAACTGCTTCAAGGCCCATGTTCGATCAACAGTTCTGGTTAGATTTTACGAACACTGATTGCAGTCAAAATTGTATCATCACAATAATCCAACTCTTATTCCAACTATTTGGGGTCCGCTATAAAAATTATGTGATGTTATTCCACTCTACCAAGGGCTAACTCTCAGTCAGACCATAGGTCACCAAATATACTACTTTTATTCATGTCCTTTTGGGTTTTTTCCTTGCTCTTTTAGAGCTTTCTACTTAAATCAAAACGCCCCTCCTAAACGGTACTGTTCAATATCGAAAACTTCGTAACTGCGATCAAAGCATGTGATATAATTACAAGGGAAAATTACGTAAATATCCATTATAGTTTTCATTATTAACAAAATACCAAATACTTTCCGTTATTACTCGCTTGTCCATTTCTTCACTTCATAATGAATTTTTTTAAAAAAAGATGATTTTACCCTTTTTCGATTTTTCAAAAACTGAAATTTTTGGAGTTTCAATTTTTCAAAAATCAAAATTTTTTAATTTCGGTTTTTCAAAAACCAAAATTTTTTGCGCAAAAAAACCCAACTTAAGACCATCATACGAGCATATAGGAGCATTTTTCTTGATATTTTAGGGTTCCAAAAAATTTATGTCCCCTATCCTACGAACTTTTCTATCCCCCAATAAAGTATCCCACAAACTAGAAGAGATTTGCTCTCAGTCTAGTCGTGATTGATAAATTTCTTACTCTTGTCTTATGCTGTTAATTAATTTTGTCTCAATGAAAACAATATTTTGTTTTTTTTATTATTATTTGTTGTGTATTGTTGAAATGGACTTTTTTTTAGTAAATATTGATGAAGTTGTTTATTTATGTAATTATTTGTTGTTTATTTTCTGTTTGTATTAATATTTGTTGTTTTGAATAATTTATTGAACAATCGATTTATTTAGTAGTACATTATGTTGATATATATAGTAGTACACTATATTGTATTTGTTGTATTGAGTAACTAATTGTTTGTATTAATATTTGTTGTTTATTATTTATTTTATGTTTGTACTGATATTTTTTTTTTTGGTTTATTAAATAATTGACTTTTTTCGTAGTACACTATTTTGATCTTTTATGTAAAACTCACATTTTATGAACCCTAAATTAGTTAGATATATCCTAAGTTTTTGTATTCTTTATTGTATTGATTTTCTATAACACGAATTTTGGTATTCATTTAATACAGTAGCATGACGATGGTTACCGAGGGAGTGCAACTGATATTTCAATATGGGGGGTCATTTGAGACGAATCCATATGACAAACGTGTTGAAGGTTAGAAAGTATAATGGAAACAGTTCCTTGTACCACAATAGAAGTCCCTCTAGTGGCCTTGAATTGATTGATGTAAGTGATGATATAGACGTATCTTTTATGTTGGGAGGGGAGTTTTCAAGTATTGTTGTATACATTACCTTTGTAATAGAGCTGGAGCAAAGATCTATGAAATTCCAAACGGTAGAACCTATTGGTGATTGCCCATCTGCAAGGAATAGGTACATCTACAATTTATATTTTCATCTGTAATTTCCTTTATTTAAATAGTTTATGTGCACAAGCTGTTGTTTCATCTTACATTCTATCTTTTGTCAACAGTCAACGTAATGCTCCTTTACCTGATCGACATGAGAACATTCAAATGGTGCCCAAGCCTGAGCTTGTGCCAGAGCGTGATATGGAGGATATTGAACCAATTGAGAGCCCATGTAGATGAGTTGGTAACGATGTTCAATTGAAAATTGGTCAATTTTTTGAAAATGTCAATGAATTCTAGCATCATCTGATTGATTTTTCTATCCAAAATAATTTGCTCTGAAGTTTGAGAAAAGCAGAAGGGGTGGGTGTGGGCAAGTTGTAAGACAGAGAGATTGCCATGAATGGTTGCGAGTTGGTACTATGGCATACTCAAAGTGAAATCCATGGTTAAGGAGCGCCCATGCAATGGTCCAATGAGGAGGGTCCATCAGCCACTAGCTTGTGGTGATTGGGTAGCAAAAAAAATTAAAGCGAAAGATGTATAAAAGATGTCCAACGCGATCACGGTGTCAAGTTTTTCTACATTCAAGCTTGGAAGGGAAAAGAGGTTGCTAGGGAGATGATTGATGGATCATATGACCAGACCTTCCCTTATATATGGAGAAGCTCCAAAGAACCAACTCTAGAACCACAATTCGCATCTACACAGATGAAGGCAGGTTAAAATGACTATTTATTGCTTTTCGTCTATGCATCATGGGTTTGGTTAATAGATGCAGGCCACTAATTGATACTGATGGGACATTCTTAAAAGAAAAATATCAAGGCATATTATTGTGTGTCATTGTCGTAGATGCAAATAATGGATTCTTCCCAATGGTATTTGCAGTGGTTGAAAGTTTATTAAGTGAATTATTAAATGAGTTTCTTAATCTGCTTGGCTTAACAATTGTATCAGATAATCAGAAAAACTCGCTAAAAGAAATAGAAAAATATTTTCTCACATGTTTTCTAACAATATGTATACCACATATGGGATAAAACTTCTAGGGGTTAATGAAAAAGTTAGCAAATACCAAAGTATTATTGATGTTGTTTGGAGGGCTACCCTCAAAGTAACCATTGGTGGGTTTGACAAAATAATGTTTATACAGTGTGTCAACCCAGAAACATATGTGTGGATTAAGAATATCCCTCCCAAATCTTAGGCAGATGCCTATTTCTAAGGGCTAGATACAATCATCTTACCTCTAACATAGTTGAGTCATTCAATGCATGGATTTTGTCCAGGTTTGAAGAGAAAAGGGAGTTAGCTAATGGTTGGAGCGGCTTGCTAATACCAAAAGTCCAAGAATTACTCGACTTGCGAAAGATGAAGGCAAGATTTTTACACCATGTTATATCCATCATGGATACACAATTTGAGATCCACTATGTATAGAAGAAGTACGATGTCGATTAAAGGATATGCAGTTGTAGGAAATGGCAACTATGGCATACCATGTAGTCATGCCATTGCGACTATTAACCATATGTACTTGGATCCCACTGTGAACTGCAGTCAGTATTTCATAGTGGAATACTTTAAAAGGGCCTTCTAAACTCCCTTTGGTCTTGTCCCATATGATATTAAGTCGACTAGTATGTTCAACCAAATAATGTAAAAATAACAAGCTAATGTAAAAAAAGATGAATATATTCTTATCTCTGCTTTCTCCTGTAATACAACAAATATACAACGTATGGGTCACAATATATACACATATACTACCCCTATGATGTTTAAACATATTACAATTTACTAAAAATAACGAGCTAATGTAAAAAAAAGATGAATATATTTATATACTTGTCCTTCCCATATATAATACGACGAATGATTGTTATGTAGCTGCAGCAAACTGGGGTCCTCAGGACCTCCAGGGTATGCCCCATCTAGATGGATATAATCCATAATCACTGGAACCCCATATAGTTACCATGTTAATCATAAGGTTACAGATGTAAAACTTAACTGAATAACTGATAAACAATGACATGTTATTATTAAATAGCAAATATGGTCAATTTTATACCATAACCTAGTGTTATGGAGCTCTTCAATTCAACCTATAGGTTCCATTACTAGACTTGGCTTATCGTCATTTTCCTCTATTTACTATTAACCATTACAATAAAAAGTATTAATCTATGAAAAGAACATGATAATACAAAGGACTGAATATCGAAATAGTAAGAACTCATCACGCATTTGTATATAGAGTCAATGAAACAATGCCAAGTCACATATTAAACCTCCAAATAGGTAGTCACAAATTTAGAGATCGAATGAGCTCTCAAATAAATCTGGTCTTTAAATTATTCTATCAAAAATATTGAAGCATAAAGCATAAAGTTCTTTATTTTCTAAGTACTCCTAAAACCACAAGCATTTGTAAAATGTTCAATACATGCATCATAAATCGGATCCAAATTTTCATTTATAAGTTACTCAATCTATCAACAAGAAAAATTCAACCCTTTCCTAAGATATCACTATATCTATTACAAATGTATACTTAAAACTATGTAAGAGAATCTAAGTTCCTATAAGAAAGAAGAAAAGAATGACAAGAAGAAGCAATCAAGAATAAATGACAGTAAGGATATATGAATTCTAATAAGACTTAGAAAAGGCAACTCATGATTTACCAATTTCACCCACTAAAATATTATGATCATAAATAATGGTAAGCATGATAAAAATAAATAAATATAAGGGAAATTTCATATTCATAACTTTGTATCATACTCAACAACCAATCTCTTGATAAAACTAACATGATTCATAAAAAAATTGTGATTTTATGAATCAACATAATTTTCTAGTTCCAGATATACTAAAATTTGCAACTAAAAAGCATAATTAGCTCAATAGAATATCTTGTATAAATTCTAGTTCTGGAAAAAAAACCCAAATTTGCAGTTCTTAAAAACCTCAAATATCACTCAAACAAATTAACATACTTATAGAACTGTGAAATCCGTCGAATAAAGCCTAAATCGACCTCTTATACTCAAATATGAAACCCTAAATTACAACCTTATACAATCTAAATATCTAAAATCGCACAACAAATCATTATATGCATATCTTCAATACAAATTTGAAAATTGTCAAATGCCTTCAAAATCCATCAAATGCAATTAAAATCCCTCTGGTTACATTTTTTTTTTTAATTACAGAATGGGTTTTCTTGTGATAGAGGTAAGAGAGAGAGAGAGAAAATACAGAAAGAAGAGAGAGGAGCCCCAAAGTTCGCATGTTGTGAGAGAAGTAGAGCTCGTAGGGTTTAAACGAGTCAGAGTAATTTCGGCTTTTCAATAATCAAAATTGGCCAGATTTCGGTTTTTGAAAAACCGAAAAAAGAGTAAAACCGTCTTTTTAAAAAAAAAGTCGTTATGAAATGAAAAAACGGCATGCAAGTAATAATAGAAAGTATTTCGTATTTTGGTAATAACATAAATTATAACAGATATTTACATAATTTTCCCTAATTACAATGATCAACTAAAGTCTTAAATGGATTGCCAAAAGTCTAGAGCTTCTTATTAAGGTCAAAATTGTTATAGCAAATTAAACATAGTCCTCTATTTTTCTAAGTTCCAAATTAAACATAGTCCTCTATTTTTCTAAAATACAAGTTCTAAACTGTAAAATTGATCTATTCCGAGACTCAAGCAAACTCTTTTGCCTTGACTTTTGGAGGCTGGAGTTCTCGTCGTAGTACCCCCACACCTTAGTGGGAGAGGTATCAATTTGGGTGAGGAAAGTTCATATCCTTAAGTCTTGAGATTGTATACGAGGAGATCAATTATCATTCTTACAAGGAGTCTACAGTAATTTTAAGTCAATGACATTCTCATAACCATTGGATTTAAAATTTGATGAACATAATGATTGTGATTTCTTTGTATTAAAAATAAATAGTCGTTTTGTATACTCTTTCAAAAGTTTTTCCCATGAAACCAAACAAAACTTATTTATCCTCTTTTAAAAAATGATCGGGCGGACAAATGGATGAGATTTGTCAACCTCAAAATTTGATCTCATCATTTTTTAAGCCTTAAACCCCAATTCACATTTCTTATGATTTTTTTCTCATTTCTTGACCAAATTATCTTTTGAGGTGTCGGTATTGGAGCCCTCCAACCCCATAACAATTTGTTGGATCACAAAGTAAAATAGAATAAAGCGATATTCCAAATTTCGACAGTTTTTTTTAAGCCTAAATTTAAATTTTCGATTTCTCTATCGATGTTTTAACTCAATCAAATTTTTCCAAATATTTGTAACACATTGATCTACAAAAGCCTCAGTAAAAAAAATTTGAATCAAAACCAAAAATCTCAATATGGGTTTATGCTTTTAGCAATTTTTTTTTTTTCTACCATTGTTTTTCCAAATTGATTTAATTTATACCACTATTGAAATCAAATAGGTCAATTTTCAATATTTGATTTCCCTCGTTTCTACTTTTTCTTCGGTTTCTCTATTTTTACTCCTTTTTTTAATTATTCTTAAGAATGTCCGAGTCGGCCGAGGCTACTGGATGATTCATTCGTATTGACTTAGGCAGGTTGGTGACTAGTTCTATCCACCAATCGAAGTCGGTAAATATTAATATTTCAGCGCAAGGTTTAAAAACTTGAACGAAGCTGGTGGGTTGAACCCGTTACACACAATCCAAGTTCAACTAGATGAATCGCCTGAGCCGACTCAGCTGATTTTTAAAAAGTAGAAAATAGAAAAAATAATAGAAAATAATATCAAATCAAAGATTAAAAACAACCTATTTGATTTCATTTCGAGTTAAAAGAAACTCCGAATTTTGCAGTGTCAGTTTATTCTATTGTACTTTGTGATCCAACAACTTATTATTGGGTTCTATGGCTCCAATACCAACATTTTGAATTAAAATACAAATGATTTAGTTATCAAATTTAAGACGTATTGCAAGCAACAATGGCGCATTAGGTTTTAGGGCTAAACAATGATGAGATTTTCATGGCAAAATATCGTTTATGTGGAACTTTTGATCGATAAAATGATTATAACCTCACTGAGAATATGATTCTTAATAGAATAAAATGGCGAACTAAAATTTGTGTAGCCGATCTTAATTAATTAAAAAAAATCTTTGATGATGAAGATGATGATTTGTTCTTAATCGAAAATATACGAATTTCACATAATAATGTAAACAGCTCACTATCTCATTATTTACGCCCACAAATTTCAAGATATAAGAGAAGAAACAACCAGATGAATTCACCACAGAGCCTTCTTAAAAGCTTGGCTCAAGTACTTCCAAGTATTCTAGACATTTATGCAAAGTTGCAAACAATAGACACGTGTAAGCACGTGCAGGTGTGTGCATGAACATCTGGAAAACTTTTTAATAAAAAGATCTTTATAGATATATCTTTAGTACAAAAACATCTAATTCACCTCTAACTATCAAATGTTAATATATAACTACAACAGTTGGACACGTCCCTTTGATCACCATCAAAGTCCGAGATAATTGTTCTTGAATTTTGTAAATAAAAATACACTCCCCAACCATCCAATTTTACATCAGTGTTCCGCTTTATATATAACCCCTTAAAAATTGAAACAAACAAATATATAAAATGATAATCATTTTCATAGTTCTAAAATCTATCTAAAGTTTTTATGATTCCTTTTATTCATTTTTCATTATTTAGAATTTATATTTTCATCAAATTAGTATCTATGGTATAAAAATTTGGATGAGAAAACAAGGAGAAATTTAATATTCCAGAAATTGTGCTATATTTTCTTGAACTAGTATATATGTTAAAACATAAAAAATTTGGTCATAAAACAACAATAAATTCTATATTCTGGACGATATATTTCAATAAACCTCTTAATTATTTTTTTTCAATAATGGATCCTTGTCACCAGAATTCAATACATAGCTGCAAACCTTGTGACTTAAACCACTAAGCCCCCAATTTCAAATAAACTTAATTTTTAAAACATTCCTGTCAATGGAGAAACAACCATCGTTCACCAAACAGTAAATGCCAAGCAATTTATTTCATGTCGATTGAGCTTGATATTCCTGAAAATGTGAAATTCATGACTCGTAAAGAAAAAAGGAGAAAAAAAAAAGACCAGCAAAGATCAATGATCAGAGCTGTATATAGTTATTAATTCATAATACATTTTGTATATCCGGGTCAATCGCATAACAACCATGAAATCCTGGCAAATGAACATCAAAAAAGGCCAAAACTAAGAAACTGTCATGTGAAAAAAAAAACAGACTGGCCTTACTACACCTACCATCCTCATATCTTCATCGACAACCTGACTGCCATTTCCGAGCACTTGGCACCTGTGAAGAACATGACCCGATCTTCCTCAACCTGCTGGGATCTACCAGATCCTTGCTGGAATCCGGCAAACCCTTGCCAGAACTCCCCTTCAGTGATAAGTGCTTCTTAAGTCTACTCCTGCTTAACAATGACATGCTATTCCTTGGAGGGACCTCAACACAATCCCCAAATTGTCCACAAGCCCCCCAACCCCTCGAAGAAGAGGCGGCACCAGTATCATCTTTGAGCTTTGGAAACCCATACTTCATCACCTTAGAGAAGACCACAGGTTGCTCTGAAACTGCCCCTGCCTCATCGCTGTTGGCCTTCATGCAAAGTGGGCAAGGTGGATCACTTTTCTGAGTTTTGGGGGTAGTTTGCTCTAAGCACTCGGCATGATAGACATGGCAGCATGATAGGACTCCAGCAACTGGCATGTCTCCACTCCTCACAATTCGACGAGAGCTCCATGGTGACCTCTGAGAAAGTAATCTCTCACATAAAGCACATTTAAGGCTTCCAGATAGACTGTTTGAGGTTCCAGTGTGTTCAGGGTCGAGATGGAGGGCAATTTCAGTAAAATCCAGGCTACTTGCACTGCTCCATCTGAGCCCTTGGTCTCTTTGGGATGAAAAATCGATCTCTTGGAAGCCAGATAACTCTGTGAGAGATCTTAGGTACTTGAGATCGAGGGGCATGTAATTGTTGTTGTCGATGGGTGTTAACCTGGTGGTGCTGGTATTGAGAGACTCGAACTCGGGCGTTTGGCTTGAGAGAGAAAGTTGATTAGGCAGTGACAGAGGATAAACAGGTTTGGACATGAAAGAGTAGCGGGTCGAGAAGTTTCGGTTGGATGAGGGAGTGTATGTGTGGGTTTTGAAGGTAGCTTCTCCATCACCAGCATCGGATTGTGAGGAAGTGGACCCCACACTGTATGGGACCGTCGAAGTGAATCCCTGTTAAGAAGCAATGGTCTATCTCAAAGATATTTGGGTACAAAAACAAATTCAAGTATTATCATGGTCAAAATATAATGGTATGTGGTACACCAAGTTCCCCATGCACTCCCATTGATGGATGGTTGGAGATCAACTGAATCGAAAAAATCCCCAGTGGCTCCCACTGGGAATATACGGTGCCTGTTAGGCATGGAGTATCATGTAATATAGCCCATCTAATTATAGTACAATTTCCCTAAATATAAACTTCAAAAAAAAGACCTGAAAATCAGTAGTTACCTCAGTTGATGGTGAAAATGGAGCTGGTTCAGCTGAGGGTCCTGGCATATCATCAAGGCGGACTCTCGTCAGCAAGAGTTCTCCAAGTAAAGGTCACATAAATGAGCATAACAGTAAATAAGATTAAGAATACAGGCTAAATAATCTATATCACCATGGTACGATTGACAGAGACTATGTATTGCCACTAAACTGAATCATTCATACCGGCAATTAAAAACACAAAACCGGGCAGGTGACAGGTCTGAGTTGGCTCGCCGACTCCCGAGTCTTATGCGATAAGGCCACAAACTCCCACTCAATATGAACAAATTAGAAAGTAGTTTGCAAATTTGTATAATTTGGTCCATCAGTCATGTACAACATTCCAGATCAGTTTTTGTCACATGGAAAGAGGACATAAATCATGTCTGTTTTCAAAAAGATGCTTATGCAACATGGTATCATTTGATAAGAACTAGCACAAAAGAATTGGCACATATAAATTGCAGTTGAAAAAACTTACAAACAAGGGCACAGGAAAAAGAATAGTTTGGTCCTAGATACATATGTTATGAGGTGCAAACCAATGATTGTAGAATATAGGAACAAGAAGAATAACAACACACGGAAGGCACAGATCCAACAAAATGTTTCAATAGAATTAAAGCCCATAAGAATGTTTATCAGTTAACCCTCTTCATAGAAAGAAAAGATGACACCATAAGGAGCAGGAAAAGTAACAAATGTGAAGCCTCAATTCCTACAGAAAATATCACTTACAAGGCAGAACAAAATCATTTCATACAAAAGGGCAATAAGACCATGGGCTTCCTAAATAGCATTAAGAAATAGGGAAACAATAAAACCTCAAAATTTTGAAAAAACAGACATGAGAAAACTCCATGGGGAGGACTACATAGAGAATTTTCACACCGTGAAATCAGTGTTTTTGACAGCAGGTCTCAGCCGAAACTGTAAGGACAAGTTATACAAATGGCATTATAAGGAGCAAAAGACGGGCAAGCTACCATAAATGTCAACACATAATCACTTCATAAGTTCAAAATACACATGGGGAAAGAAATCATTCAAATAATGGGCATATGATGAGTGAAAGTAAGGAGAGGCCCATCAAGGGGAGAAAAAGTAAAGCAATGACTGAATGGATAAAGCATTGGTATGGAGGAGACTGGCTTGCATGGAAAGGTTTCAACCAGTGATTTAAAAGTCAGCGAGTCGCAACAGACTCGCCCCGAGTCCGCATGGGAATCGGTATGCCCGTGTTGATTCCGCTAAAACACACTGGATCGCCCCGGTTCTAAAGAAGAACCGGCGATTCAACACAATAGACTCGCTATATGACATCATTAATCGCCCGATTCTGACTTGTATGGGCGGTTATGCTACAGTAATCTGGCGGTTTGCTACAGTAATTCGTGCGTTAAAATGGACCAATGATCCAACATTACACCAAACTCGCCATATGGCGCTGGCCAAGGGACTTCGGCTTGGTTCGCACGTGTTACAACATTGGTTCACGCATGTTTCGCGCATATCCCACCTTTTCGATGTGGGATACTGTGGAGAACAGGTAATAACATGAAACAACAATGTATTATACTAATTTATTTGGGCTATTTACATCATACCGTGGCATGTGGTGTACCGGTTAGCGTGAACGTCATGTACATGGAGGTTGGTGGTTCAAGTCTTCACATGGAGCTCGCTTTTGCAACTTTGTTTTTTTCTTATCTTGTCAAATTTTCTTTTTTTTTATTAAAAAAATAAAAGGTTATTGTAAAAAGTAATAAAATGCTTTTGTCAAAAAAAAAAAAAAGAAAGGTTCTTGTCAATTTCTTTTCTTGTCAATTTTCCTTTTTTTGTCAAAAAAATAGAAGGCTTTTGTCAAAAAAATAAAAGGTAATAAAAAATTCTTCTCCAAAAAAAAAAATGTTCTTATAAAAAGAAAGGTAATACAATAAGCATTTCTTGTCACAAAAAAAAAGGTTCTTGCTAAAAAAAAAAAAAAAGTAATATGACAAACATTTCTTGTCAAATAAATAAATAAAAGGTTCTTGTCAAAAATAAATAAAAGATAATACAACAATTATTTATTGTCAAAAAAAAAAAGTTTTTGTCAAAAAAATAAAAGATAATACAACAAGTATTTCTTGTAAAAAATAAAAATAAAAGGTTCGAAAATTGGTACGCGTTCTAATAATTTCTACATTGATAACCAAATCTTTATTTTGTTTATTAATTTATTTGCAGTATAAATGATATAATATACTATTTTTCTTACAATTGTCAATAGTATATTTTACATTAGATGATATTATAAGATATTTTGAATTTGTTATTATTTGTATAATAAAATAATTATAAAATGTAAACCAACAATTTCAATTTCAGTAATTTTGGATTATAGTTAGTTAGGTTATAATACTTTGGGTTTTTCTTAAATGATTAGAGTTCTCCACCAATTCGCCATTTTTTCATCAATTTAAACCATTCTTTATTGCAGTCCATGTATGATTATATAATTCATCCATGATAATTCCATGATTTTTCTATTGTGTGATGTAAATTTAATGGTTAAAATAAGTTCATATAGGGAAAGAACATCTGAATATTTGTATATTGATGAAAAAAATGAAAGTTAATAATGTAGTACCCCGGTTTCTTATTGGATTCCTAAAAAATAACATTTATAATGAATTTTAATAATTTTTTTAGATTTTTTGTAAGGCTTAATCCGACCGACTGGGCCGATTCCCGATCCAGATCGCCGATTCACCGATCCGAATGGGTTTTTGGGATGCCCGATCGAAGGCACCGATCTGTTTTTTAAACCATTGGTTTCAACAATAGCAGGAATCATGTACATCTCATAGCAACTGCACAAGATTATGCATAAAGTGTTGTGGATATAACAATTTACATAAATATAAAGAATCCTACGAAGCCATAATCGCACTGCATGTGTGCATATTCAAACACGCCCTAATACAATGATACATACCATACAAACTATAATGGAAAACAATATAAATAAAATATGGACACGGTTTCTATGCGGCCAGCACACGTATTGTAGAAATGCGAGCTTAGCAATAAATATATTTTTTTAAATATAATTTGATCCTAATTTTTAGAGAATATATAATCTTTAACATAGAGATCACGAAATATGAAAAAAAAAAATTCAAAACTAAAAATAATAATTATATTAAAAAAACATTTCGACCGTTAGTTACAATTGTTTTTAGATGGACCACCTATTTGCATCCGTCTTTTAGATGGATGCCTTATACCTCTGGACCTCATATTGTAGAAATGCAGTCCAGTCCGCATGAAACAATTTTCCATAAAATATTACATTCAATCTGATGTATGAATTGATATTGTTTATTTTTAAAATTTGATTTTTTAAAAAACACGGTGGGATCCTCCGGTTTTTCATTGCATTGAATGGTATCAACCTTTCCCAACATCTCATCCCAAACAAAATGTCCCACAAGGCCACAAGCACTCATATAAAATCCTCTTGGAAATGATCCAGAATGTATGGTAAAGTCAGTGGGCAACCTTGTGTTTAAAATGCCTCAATCCCTAGTAAAGAAAAACAACAAAGCACCTCATCATCTATGAAAATGGCTCTAACCACTCCCTCCCAATCCATCTTGTACAAAAAGATCAAGTGAACCCATAGCAACATGAGACCAAATATAACCTCAAAGAGATCACATTACCTTTTGTATTCCTTCAAGGCATAGGTGGTCAGGGTGGAAAGTGTTATACCATCATGTCTTGAGTTCCATTCCTATCATGAGTAAGGGACCCCCTTCAGCACTGATCTACCCCCAAAAAAACAAAAACTTCATTACCATCTCAAATGATAACTTTATTCCCAGTCCCAGTCAGACTACGAATTACATTTTCACTCCCTGAACTATAAGATCCTCAACTTTGATCTCCAAAAAATGCATTCTAAGTAGTAACTTATGCTAGCTAATTTAGTGAAAAAACTTAAAAAAGTCTTAGAATTTTTTTTTTCCATTCACAAAGATCTCAAAATCAATAGATTTGGGGCTTATATTCCAGTATGTTGTTTTAGGGTTATTCTCAAAGGCCTTTTATGGAAATATTGTTGGTAAAAAATGACCCAAAGTGCTTTGTTCTCAAGAAAAGGGCGCGGGCCTTGGGCACCCACCCAGGACTAGGCGCTGGATGCCCGCCTAGGCACCTTTCTAGGCCGCCTGGGTGGGTGGCCAGGTACTGGCACCCAGGCCTGGCGTACGTTACTTGATTACTGAGCTAGTTGGACAAGTGAATAATGGGGGATTTTTTTGATGTGAATGTTGGGAGAGGAGTAGGTGGTAGGTGTTAGTTGATTACTGGAAGGAAAAAAATCTATTTTTTTCTAAGTCCCAAATCTATGAAGTTTTTTAAGTTTTCTCACTAAATTTTCTATAATTTGAAGTTTTGAACATGTTTATTCTTAACATGTGATATATTCGTATAAAAAAGGTTTGTTATAATGCATATACATGCAAAACAAAATTACAAAGATAACAAATATATGCATATATGTACATTTGGACAGCACATATCTGCATATATCTGCATAATTTTCACTACAGGGGTCAGGGCGGCTGTCTAGGCACTGGGCACAAGGCCAGCCGCCTAGGAGCCACCTAGTGTTTTTTTAAACCTTGATTGGAGATGAAAAAATCTATTACCAACATGCTTCAATTTTCCAGAATATTTCAAAGCCACTATCTCTCAATTGCACATCATCTCAACCAGCTAATTTCGCATAATGCAACCTTGCAACTGCAAGATCTCCACATCAAGCTCAAGAACAAACAGAGATGGACAGATAGAACTCAGATTTTTGAAACTAAGGATGCATCACCAGAAATAGAATGCCAGGAAGAAAACTAAGTACAACAACCACAAAGATGTCCTCGTAACCCCATCAGAGCTTTAGATTGAGTCCAAAAGTCCAAACACTAAACGGTTATGCCACAGTTGCAAGGCCAGGTAACAGACAGCCATAGACAAACAATACGGGCACATGGTCAAAATGAAAATAGTCATCACAAGAAAGTTAGTATTAACCATTTGTAGAAAGGATGGACAAGAGATGTAATCTAATTATCAACTAACTTTATACATGTAACTTATTTCTAAAGATGGACAAGTGGGATGCACTCTAATTAGCATCTACATTATTACATGTCTCTTAGGAAACTATATATTACAGCACACGCAAAAACACTCAGGGAATGCCAACCCACAATTTCAATGCTGCAGGGCACTCCAGACAGAATACATGCTCAAAATCATCCCCACAAAAATCACAAGAAACTCCTGAACTCATACCTCTTACCTCATACGGGAGAACAGCCTTATTTCAAAAAAAAAGAAAAAAAGACAACAGCCTTGCATTCCAAGAAAGGCACAGATCCCATTCCTCTTACCTCAACCATGATAAAAGCCTTGTAATTCAAAATATAAGATCTCATTCTCAAGCATCCCCATATGACAACATGCATTCACTCCAGGAAAGAACAGATATCATTTGATGTCATGAGAAAAGATTTTCAAGAAACGCATGGCCCCGCCAATTAAAAAGGCCATTTTTACCATCTATGTTAGATTTTTTATGACTGAATGATAGCAAATTCCACCCCATCCCCACCAATTTTGACTCATCCATCTACTCTTCTGATCATTCAACTCCCTCTCCCCGGAAGCCTCCAGAACTTCCACCCAGCAGCCCTAGCCCATATAATCACCATGCATGCTATCTACCCTTTTTCCATTGATTTCTTTTTATTGTAATATTCAGCCTCAAGTTATCCTTTCCAACTGAAATTGGAGCTGTTCCCGAGAATCTTCAGTTCAATGGTGTCAGAAGGAGGACTTTATCGACCTGTCATCTTCCCTGTGTCTAGGCAGTAACCCCATCCGTGCTACAAGATCTTCTCTACAGTAGCAAATTGCTGCACTTAAGCAGTAAATCCCAACTTTGACCCCTTGTATTAACAAATTTTCTACCACCAACTAGTCTTCCATCACCTAGATCCCTTCTGTACTCTATTACAAGGCTTCTGCAATTAAATGCAAGCCCGACCTTGTCCAAAGGAGAACTCAGGGTTTGTATCAATCATTCAAGCTCTAAGGTATTGGCTAAGAGGAGGAGAGGTCAAAGAAGAGCCAAGCATTGGGAATACCAACCTACTCCCTTTAAAATTTTCCTTAGCAACATGTATTAGGCTACTGTTTTCAATCTCTGGGTAGTTACACCCTTCAGACAACTCCTTTCCAAATGAAAGGAAAGTCTTAACTGCATTGTAGTTTTTTTTTTATTCGTTGAATGAAAAGCACTACAGTTATTATTGTGAAGAACATGGTCAGCTACTCAGATTTGAAACTACAGATGCCCACAGAATATAAATATTTGATTTATGTGAGGCCGACTTGCTATAAGCATCAGCATAACAATCCCATATCACTTCACAATATATGGCTAAATTAATCAAAATTTTAATAAACCCAATTAAACCTATGATACAGATATTAAAAAACAAGCGAAGCTAGTAAATTCAAAGTAACAGTTCTTACCTCCAATTGCCGAAGAAACAAACTCTTCGAGATTGACACCTTGCACAGGTGGAGTCCCTAGTTGGGTCTGAAAACTATCAGATGGGCTGCTAATATAAGAAACCATGCCATCGGATGCAGAATACTGAGGATTTGGAAACCTCTCACTGCTCACCCTACTTCTACTTTCTTTACTATTAGAGGACAATGAAGACCCATACAATTGGATACCGCCATGAGATCCATAAGGCAACCCTTCTGATTGAAATCTATAATCCCATCTTCTCGATAAGGGGGGAGAAAAGCTCGAGTTATTTTGCCAGTAAGGCTCATTAGGCCCCATGGACCACTCTCGACTGCCTGCATTGGATGCATGCGGCCTTGCAGCCACACAACAAAGAGAACCCGTCTTAGCTATGTTGTATGAAACTTGAGAATATTGGCCCCCTTCAAGTGTGTTTGAAATTTACAGTACCCAAAAAAAATCATTTATTCCTAGCACCATAGAGAAGGTTTTGGATCATATGAATTGAGTTTCTCCATCAATAACTGAATCATGATCAAACTATATCTGCACTGGGTGCCAAAACCAATGGAGGTCTTCCAATAACCTTTGGATGGTATACACATTTGATGTCATGTGAAATCAGAACGCTTATTTGATGAAACTCCAATATTTTACAAACGTTTCTTAAAAGTGGGTTTCAAGGCAATCTGCATTTCCTGATGACAATGAACCACTGATCCTTTCCAAGATTTGAATCAATAGATTAGATGTTAAACGCCAACATGGCAGTCCTAATCTGCAACAGTAAACACATTAACTCATGAAGAAATTCATAAAATAAAGGCAGAAAGATGCTATCATAGTAATAGAAAAAGGGAGTAATCTACTCGTTCCTAAAAATCCACATTAATCACCCATTTCTCTCCAGATATTAGAAAGCCCAAATCTCCATAACATGAAATTTGATATGACGTAAACAGAAATAAATAATATCTAAGAAAATCTCTTTTTGTAGCTTATGAAATAAAACCCATTGATCAAAAAAGAAAATTCCACCTTGGTAATATTGCATATTGCAAATATTGAGCTGACCACATGCAGTCATCAATAAAAAACAAATAAGAGAAAAAAAAAAAAAACTAATCACTCTCACACATATCCTCCTAACCAACCAAAAACGACCAAGTTTGTAGATAATCAGTAAGCTTTACTAACCAAGACCCTAACATTTAATAGATAATAAAACAATAAAATCAAATGTAACTGAAAAGAAAAATCAGTAAAGAACAGAAGCAGGTAACAATACAAACTCAAAAAAAAGGAGAAAGGGAACAAAACTATAAATTTCATTCACAACTCGCCCCTTTGTTCTTCTGCTAAATTTAATTGGAAAAAAAAAACTCATAAAACTTAACTAGAATCTGAACAACCCTAGGTTCTTGAACAAGAAAAAGGAGGCTCATTTCCATTAATATACAAAAAGCAAAACATTAAAGAGGTTTTCAAATTTGAACTTTCAACAAAACAGATAAAAGAACTCACCACAAATGGATGGAAAGCTCAGATAAAGTGGAACGCCTCGCCTGCAAAAAAAAAAGTTGGTTCTGAGTTGAGAAGGGAAGAAGAGCATAAGCTAATAAAAATGAAGAAAAAGAAAGAAAAAAAAAAGCAGAAAGAGTCGGAATGAGAAGGGGACAAAGAGATTAACAGTGATACAACACCTGTGAGCTCGAATCTCGGCGTTAATTTGAAAGGGAAACGTCACCTCGATCTATATACTCTAGGAAACCCAAGCCTTTCTAGAGAGAGAGAGATGAACAACTAAATGAAAAATAATGAAGAAAACCTAGAGAGAGGAGGGAGGAAGATGGAAACAGGGAGGAGGGTTTTCTTTCTTTTCTGTCTTTTTGAGATAGCGAGTGAGAGGGGGGAGGGATTTCTCCATAAAGCATGTCGTGCATTCTCACTTTTGAGTGTTAGCGCCTTTTAATGGTTATAGAGAGAGAGACTCAAAAAAGATTTGTTAGATATACAGGGAAGGGATTTATTCCCTCTTAATTGTTAGAGATAGAGATAAGACTAAAAAAGAAAAATTGTTAAAAGAGAGAGGGAATTGATTTATTCATGGTCACGGTCTCACTGATGATATCCTTTTGATTGCTATAGAGAAAAAGGGCAGGGATTTATCCATACAGAGATTCTAAAAAACAAAAATTGATTTTCAAAAAAAAGAATTATAAATGCGAAATATAATTGCTCATTTGTTGAGATATTAAGAGTACCTCAAGCTTATCATTCGAAAAGGAAAAGCTTACGAAGGGAAGGTGATCACAATTAATTTTGACCATTGGATGTAAAATTGGGTGGCTGCATTTATCTCATTGACCAAGCTCAAAGTTCCAAAAAAAATTCGAATTTGTGACATACCCAAGCTCTTAAATTTCACATCGGACGGTTATGAGTAATTATGATCTCTCTATACCAAAAGTAAATAGTCTCATTGTATACAATCTCTTCAAAAAAATAGAGAAAGAAGGGATTTAGTGATACAGAATAAATTCTCAATGGTTTAGAATTCTAACTAAGGGGATTGTATGCAATTATACCATTTACTTTTTATTCAAGGAGATCACAATCGCTACAACCATACAATGTAAAATCCGATAGCTTGGGTGTGTCACAAAGTTCAAAAAAATTTCTTTTGAAGTTTTAGCTTGATTAATGGAATAAGTGCAACCATCTGACTTCACATATAATGTTCAAAATTAATTGCGACCACCTTGTACCGAAAATAAATGGTCTTATTGTATGTTTTTCCCTAACTAAAAAGGATAAAGGATTGTAATACAAAATACTTATAATGTTTTTATTTTTTAGCATTGTTAATCTAATGATACTAAAGCAATCTAAAAATTTTGCAAAGAAAAAAATCCTTCTAAAACCTTGATCTAAGCATCTCATTAAAATGGACGGCCTATATTAGTTGCACTCAAAAAACATATTTTGAGGTGTATTTTCAAATTTTTCTTTTTTTGTGATCATTCATTAGATTGAAAACAACATATATTTAAAAATTAAGATTAAACAAATGGGTTTGACGTGGCTTTTGACGGTTGCTGCATTATATTACTATGCAACCGTTGCATAAAATCACTCCTCCAAGAACAATTAGGAATAAGTTAAGTACAATGTATTAAACTTCTATAAAATGTACTCGCCAAACTATAGCCTAAACTTTTGGTAATTCATCATTTTCAACCCATAGACTAATCTCTAAAAAACAATCAAATTGCACTTTTTATATGCTTGAAAAAAAATAATACCTCTAGATTGAATAGAGATTGCTTAATTATTTAAGGGTGTGATCTAATGTTAAACAACTCAAAATCCAAATTTTATTTTTTAGAAATAATCATCAGGTGATTATTCGGCGGTTCTCAAAATTTTAGTGTCAAATAATTATTCCTAGTAGGTGATCATCCCAAGAGAGTAGATGTATATTATGTTCATGTATGAGTGTGATAAACACATTTATTTAATGGGAAAGTATATGATGAGAGTATTTACCTTTTGTATAAGGCGACCACAATTAATCTTGACCATTGGATGTGAAATTCGGTGGCTGCATTTATTTTACTGACCAAGCTCAAAGTTCAAAATAAATGTTCTCGAACTTTGTAACACACTCAAGTTATCAAATTTCACATCGGATGGTTGTAAATAATTGTGACCTCCCTATACCAAAAATAAATAGTCTCTTTGTATACAATCCCTTATTTTATAGATAAGTGAGACAACTAGGGACTAAGAGAGGATTATTACCCGAATAAACTTCGAGAGATGGGGTCTCCTTTTGTAACTTTCATTAGAGAGAAAAAAGAATCACCATATATTCTTTTTAATTGTTGAATAATGGATGGGTGAAGATTGTTATCCACTGAAACGTGTTGGAGCCCTATGGGCAAAAGATACCTTTCATTGAGGAGCTTTATTAAGTGTGCATAGGCAAGTCACGGCCTTTGTTAAGCTCTTTAAAATGACATGGATTTTATGCTCCCGGGGTAGCAAACTATACATTTTTCTCTCTTGGGTAAACCCCCAGGTAGAAGTACTTTTAGGACCCTAAATTTTGCTGAAGCAACCTAGGCCGAGCGATCGAATATATAGAATCATTAATATATGACTTATATGGTTTTTAGATGATTTGGGACCTTTTACATGCACCTTTCTTTATTTTACTAATTTTTATTAATCTGAATACTTTAAGACATTTTTTAAAAGTCCATCTTATATATACATTTTTGGACTTTTATAGACATGTAATGGTTTCTATTAGTTATTTTACCTGTTTATTATTCTTAACTATTTTTAACAAAATTTTCACTTTTAAAAATTTTTATGAATTTTTTATCATGTACATGACTTGATGAGTCCATTTAAACTCGGTTCGGTGACTCACCTCAGTCAAGGGCTGAGTACCTTAAGCCGAGACGAACTTGAGAACATCATGCAATATATAAAAAATAACAATTTTTGTTTCTCTTTAAATTATTCGCGCAAAGTGGATCCAAAATTTTCAGATAGGTTCAATGGATGAAAGAGTTTACTTTAGATCCTACCTATACTTTTCCTTTTTCTCATTTTTGTTATGCTACTTTCCCATTGAGCCATGCAAGGGAGAGCAAAGTGCACAGTCTACACACTTTTCACATGCCCCAACTATTGCTCGAATAAATGCACGTGACTACTCTCTTGTAAATTTTCTTGTTTCTTTCTTCTTCTTTTTTCTTTTTTTCTTTTTTTTAAAAAAATTATGAGTCTTTATCTTTCAAACTGCTTTTTGCTTTTGTAGTTAATCCCATGCCCCAAAGCAACGTATTCAGTCTTTGACAAAGTAAGAACCATTTTCTTGAGTGTTGAAAATGCAAGGACAATCAACATTAATATTCTGTAAATTTTGCGGAGTTGAAAATATATCGATATTTGAATTTTACAGGGATGTCCTTTTTTTTTTTTGTGTGTATTTTTACTTTTTTCAAAATGCTTTTGTCTCGAAACTTCGTTCGAAACTGGAGTTTGAATCGGAACTACTGAAGCAAAATCTAGCCTCTTAGACTGGTCGAGAAGTAGTCCTGTCAAACGAGTAGTTTATTGCAACACACTTGTCTAGAAAAAACGCTTCTAGACTAGTGTTGCAATAAACCTTGATCTGAACCGCCTGGAAGTGCCATTTCTGGACTGGTACCTTAATGCAATTCATTGGCCACGATATATTTTCATTTGGACCGACAGAATTGCAAAAAAACTACCGGTCCGGTCTAGAACTAGTAATGCTGTCCAAAAGTAGTACTTGTTCCACCAGTTTATTTTCCCAAATGGGGTTGGTTTCCAAAGTGATAGCTTCGAACTGCTTTATGGGGTTCGAAACTGATAGTTCCAAACAACTATAAGAACGAACCGGTGCCCCGTATTGCCTTTGAAGGATACTTATTGCCTTTGAAGGATAATAATAAACGGAAAACAAGAGATATACTCGTAAAATTCTTTTTGCTCTTAACTTTCTAAATGGTTTTCTACCACATATGAAATTCTCTTAAATTTATGAAAATTCCATGTTTGAGAACAAAAAAAGGATGTTTTTGTTCTTGAATAAAAAAAATTAAAATTCTCTTTTTATAGACAAAGAAATGGGACTTCTTGCTTTTTGAAGATATATTCTTGAATAAAAAAAATAGAAACTCCTATGTTTGATGACAAAAAAAAAATCCTATGTTTGAGGACAAAAAAAAAATATTTATGCGTCCTAGGAAATTACAGGACATTAGTATTTAGTGTTAAGTTCCTTTCATTTTTTAACTTTTTAAATTATTATCTACAGTATATGAAATTCTCTTAAATATGTAAAAATATTTCATGCTTTGATAGGTTGCAGCCTTATCAAAATAAGTAAAACTTCACCTCAAAACCCACAAAAAATTACAATTCTAGCATCGAAAAACCTTCAAATCAACCATCTCAACCTTAACCCATTATGGTTGTGAAAAAAAATTAGGATTTCAAGCTCGAGAAATAATGCATCCTATAACAAATTATCTAACTATTCATTTCACACTAAAAAAAAAAGTTTTCATAGATATGCAAAATCTACTATTTTTTAGCCTCAAATTTCCTAATCACGGTCAGAAATTGATTTTAAAGCCATCATCGAGATTTCCAATGCCAATAATAAAAATTTGAGATCATACATTTAAAAAGACTGGGAGAGAATAGTACGGTGATTCGACCAGGCTGGGGCTGCACCGGAAGGGCATCCTTCAACTATGTCTAAAACATTGTTATGAACTACGATCCCAAACTGCAACAACTACAAGTGCCTTAACACTTGGTTAGACAAGGACTTCTACAACAAGTTTAATGTGCCTTAATTTGTAGGATATAGAGAAAGGTAGATATGGTCTCGAAATATTCATTTATATTTGCAAAATCTTATTTTAGTATGTTAGGTTATGAACCAAACAAGAAAGTAGCCTTTTTAAAATAGGGGATGTTGGGAAATTATTGTCCAAATAATATCATATGAGAATCCTTGTGTAGTGGAAAGCACCGCCAACCAATGACTCCAATGTTTGACATAAGCCATGTTTATCAATGCTCTCTCTCTCTCTCTCTCTCTCTCTCTCTCTCTCTCTCTCCACATTCATCAAGTTCAGCAGCCACTGCCAAGTAGAATTGAGTTCAACTTTAAACAATTATCACAATGAACACTAGTTCTCAGCCTGTGCAATGCGGAAGTACAATCTCATAGCCTCAATCAATCAAACTATGTATTATTTACAAAAGGGTGTAGTTTCTATACGGTCGCAATCTTAAACAATCCAATTAAGATGCACCTCCAAATTTTATGTAATTTTCGTATAAAAAATTCTTAAAATTTTTTGAGAATCTATTTTTATATCTAATTATATAATTTTAAATTTCAAAAATGGTTAACATCAAGTAGATCTATAAACATATGAAAATCTTGAAAATGAATGAGCAAGATAACGTGTTGCAAGATTCACTATTTCTAAGACTCGAAATCTTTGTTTTTTTTTTTTTCATATTCATATATCTCAATGTCAAGATGATCAATTATAGAGTTTTCAACCTTAAAACAACATTTTCTAATGGCGCATCTTTAATTCTACATTTTAAAGTTGCAACCTTATATAAACTTTTTCTTTTATAAAATCCGTTATATTAAATTTACATAAATTATTTCTCAATTAAATAACAAGTAAGTATATCAAGAAAAAACACAAATTGGATGACTCTTGCGATTATTGAAACAAAAAACAAAAAATTCTACTCATATTTTTTATAGTTTATCTTCATCCCATAAATGCAAAGAAATATATTAAGACTCCACTGACATGTATTATTGTTAACTTTATTATTTTATAATTACAAGAAACAAGTAACATGAAAGTTCAATTAAAAATAATAAAATTCAAATAACTATATATATATATATATATATATATATATATATATATATGAAAAAAACCGAAATCAGCCCATATAAACATACGAGCCCAACAGCCCAGATTAAATCTGGACCGATCTCTCACTCAATTCCCAACTGGAGCAAATAAATAACTTAATTTGATTAATCGATACCAAAGCTCCCACTGTGTTGTGTGTATGAGGAGAGAGAGAGAGAACATAAACTAACCCACAAACATGGAAATAAGAAACAGGACTAAATCAAGAGCACATGAAGGGGATGCCCCTGATGGAGAAACAGCAGTATCTATCATCGACACACAACATGCTCAAGCACAACAAAAATCATACATGAGTAACCAATCAAACTACAAAATGCGATTGCACTTCCTTTGTCAAAGAAATTCTAGTCTAGTGATTGTCAAAATGTAATATTTGTTTTCGCTATACCAAGGGGTGTGGGTGGGGGGAGGGCGAGAGAGAGCCACACGGGTGAAATTCACGAGATCAAAGAAGCCACTGCCACCGCAGCTCTTTAACGTATTACAGAAGCTATGCAAAATGGAAGCCCCAAAATATTTAGGAAATATGCCCCAGAGAAGAATACCTCAAACTAGTACACATCTAACGATAATAGGGGGCCTGGGGTGGGTGTGCTCCTCGACCATAAGGCGGGAGCAGTGCACTTTGTAAAGAAGGCCCATTTGGCAATTGGTCAGACTGTTGCTGAAAAGTATTCCCATTCTTGGCATAGTTTTCCTGTGACAAATCTGATGGACTACCTAAAAGAGCTCCTGAATTAGCAGGATAAGTAGGAGGCGGCGGCGGCGGCATGAAAGCTTGACCTGGAAATGCATTGCTAGCTGGGTTAAAATTCGCTCTTGGGGCTTGTAAGCTTGGATTCCACAGACCCACTTGACCATCAGGTACCATTGCTTGTGAGCCACCGCTGTAATCATTTCCAAGTGGACTTTGCCAACCTGGTGCGGAGGGTGGAATACCTGGAGCTTGTGGCACTCCTAATAGGTTTGAATCAGGAATCGTGTAGTCTTTGCTTCTATCATTGTGAGCCTGGAGAAAAGGAGACCACCAATTAGGGTTGTAGAATTGTTCGGCAAAAGTTGGTATAATTATGTCCTTTTGTTGATTTGTTCTTTATAAGGTGAAGCTGATAAAAGTTGAAGAAGCATACTTTGATGGAACCATCAGTTTCAAACAAAGCTGTTTAATTAATTTGCTTTTCTTTTTTTCTTGTTCTTGGGACGTTAACATAAAAACACATTTTATACCTTAACATTGAGATCAGTATGACGAGAGTATGACAGATGAAGCTTACAATAGCCACCTTCATAGATGCAGTGTCCCTCCAAATGTTCTTTGGCAACTGCAGCTGTTGTTATATCTAAAAATTCAGGAGAACCAAATTAATAAGCTAAACAGCAAATTCCACAACGAAATACAACACATGACGCAATGACACATTATGGGGACATCTAACAAATGTCCTAGGTAGAGAACCTGGAGGTTTTACATAGAGAATCACTTTTTTTTTTTTTGAGTTAGGAAGATAAGCTTCCTCAAATGCAAACTACTAGGAAAGTATCTCAGATGCATGTAATAATATAGGGCAATGATTTCATGCAACCGTTGTATAGTAATATGATGCAACAACCTTAAAAAACCATCTTATGGCCATTTGTTTGATCCAAATTTTGAAATACACACTCTTTTCATTCTAATCAACAATCACAAAAAAAAAGAAAAAAATTGAAAACACAACCTAGAAAGTATTTTTTAACCCAATTAACATAGGCCGTTAATTTTGGTGAGATGTTTAGATCTAAGCCTTAGAAGGATTTTTTTCATTTCCAATTTTTTTAGATAGCTTTATTATCATTAGATGAACAATGTTAAAAAAAAAAAAAATGATTTTGAATTTATAAAGGCTAAGATCTTGAAATTCAAAAAATGAATGGTCTAGATTCATTTCTGGAAGGGACTCATTTTGACCATATCTAGGGTTCAAATTGAACCTTTTTTTTGGGGGGGGAGGGGAGGGGAGGGGGGGGGGGGGGGAGATTGCTTATTGAGATAAAGAGAGTATGTGCGCAAAATTTGAGGTCATACAAATACCACAAACATGGTTTTCTAGAAGTGTCATTGCATTATACTATGATACAACCGTTGCATTGGATCAATGCTCCATAATAAAATATCTACTATATTTGCACCTCAATACTTCCCTATCTTTAGCACAGCTCATAGGACAATAACTACATTTCAACCCAAATTTGCTAAAGTTCTATATTAGCCCCTTTTCTTTTCTTTTTTTTTTTAAATTCTCTAATTTGATACAACAGGATAGGCTAACAGCACATTGAAAACACTTGACGCATAATAAAACCATTCCGTCTCTTTTCAACTAGTTGAATCGGTGCATAGCTTCTACGAAGACTACAGAACATGTAAACAATACTCATTAGTCATATACCATTTCATAAAGTCAAACAACACACATTTAGTTTGAAAAGGCTAGTTATGCAAGCAAATTAAAATTTCTCAGTTACCAGAAGCTCCCATCAAGCATACCATGGAAATCAAAACAAAAAAATGCACGGATAAGAGGCGCCCCAAAAAAAATTAAAAATAAAAAAAATAGCGTATAAAAGAGATCATTAAATTCTGACATTGTTGATGAAAATCACATCAAAAACAAAGTTTGCTTCCATACAATTCCATAGTCATACCAGGGTACTGAATCAATGCCTGCAGACCACCATTCTTCTCAAAGATAGCAATTTTTTGAACAGTGCCAAATGCTGAGAACACCTGAAACAGAAAACAAAAACTGTGCAAGTTAATAATGCATTTTTCAGAATATCTTATGCAAAAAAGAGACAGTACGCTTCCATCTTACCGTGTGAAGAACATCAACAGTCACTACATATTGCATGTTCTCAATGGAAGCAAGAAGTACATTGCTCTCTGGTTCCTTTCTCTTCCCGTCTGGGCCTACAACAGGCTGGCAAAATGATCTATTAGCCCACAAGCAATGTTAGACTGTTAAAGAAACACTAGCAATAGTAACCTACCTGTGCAGTGCCTTCAATAGCCGAAGGATTCACAGGAAGGTAAGGATTTGTGTAATCCCTGCAAATGAAAGTAGGCATTTCAAAGGTTGTAAGCAAACCTCAAATTGTAGACCGCAGAATGCCACAAAATCAATTGTAAAGAAAAACAGACTAATGTTTGGGCCCTTGAGTAGGAACACACTTGCAAAATAACAAGAAGACAGAGCAGCAAATAAAGGATTATCTTGGGACCCATGACTAGAACCAGGAAAAGTAAACATGCCAATATGATAGAATTTTGACCATTCGCTCCATGCAATAGCTACCTGCTGCGATGTGATTGAAATTTGATATTCAAGTCAGTATGAGCTGAAAATGATATCCGTAAATGGCAAGAACCAACATGCTCTGGAAGTAGGTACCTGTGAATACCAAATTGATCACAAACATATTGTACCAGGAAGCCAAGGAATAATAGATCAAATACCACTCAAAGATCTCTTACCTTGGAATACTTCTCCCATCCAATGCATTTCTTGCAGCAGAGGCAGTTTCAGAATCGCTGAACTGTATCAATGCCTGTGATAAAAATATATATATTCCTTATAAAAAACAATGACCTTCCTGAAAAGTTCGCAATTCATACTAACTGTTGAGGCAAACATGTACTCTAACACAAGACACTGAGACAGTAAGAAATCACCAACCAACAAAAGAAAATGACCTGAAATCCAGCAGCCTTTTCAAAAGTTGCAATCTTGTGCACAAATCCAAAGGCAGAAAATACCTGCACCACGACATTCATGAGAATAAAACAAAAGATAAAAACTATGCAAACAGTTGTCATTGCTCAGCTTTGATGTAACACATGATCATAAGATAAAGCATCAATTAGCTTTCTTTAAGTGCGGAAGGGCACCTGCAGCTAAGAGCACGGGATTCATCATAACACCAGAGGCATGATACATAGTTCAATAGACATTAAAAAACGAATGTGATGTATAGGATCATATCAATGCACTGTCTCCAAAGAAAACAAAGTCAAATGAGAACAAGAAATATACTAAAAACTGAATTTTTGAAATTTAAAAGCAGAAAAACATTCAAAACATAGCAGCCACAAACTGTAAGCCCCAGTACTATCATACAAAATCAGTAAAGAAAAGAAAAAACAAAAAAAGTCCAAGGATGCACTAATTCCTTCTAATATTTTACAGTAACCATTTCCCTTGAATATTGTACGAAAAGCTTATGTAGTATCTTTTATATTAAATCCCATATAATCCAAATAGGAGAAGTATATGGATTGACACTATAACTAGAAGTAGAAGAGTCGGAAGTTAAACCTCAAAAATCAGCTCCCAAACAGGTTGAGTTGACCCTACAACTTGGATAAGGCATAATGTAAAAGGAGAGTCAGAAGAAATATTGTTCATCTACTAAGGTTGTAAGGCTAAGAGCAGTACGGTTAAAAGATTGAGGTAAGCAAAACACACATGTTTCTCCCAATGCAGTATGCTGACAACGAGGATTTCTCCTTGATAACATGGACCTGCTGATGATCCATGCAGAGTGTGTCAACCAAAAGTAGAGTAAAACCGCCTGGGTCTTGTAACTTTTTCAAGCTAATTAAATATTCCCTACTTACACACATACCCCAACAATGAGCAGAATCAAGAAATGTGCCAAACTAGTGAAAACATTCCCATAGATCCTGAAAAGAAATCGATTAGTTGAATGAACTTACGAGGTGAATGACATCTATACTGACATCACCAGCTTCTACACCTTCAATGGTCACTAGCAAAACATTCCCAGCAACATCTCCGGAGCTCTTGTTGTTGACAATTTCTTGCCTGTTAGAATATTGGATATATACTGTTTTTCCCCGCACCTGTGCTGGCTCTGATGAAGAAGCATAATATGAAACCATGGAAATGGCCTGATTAAGGTCCACCTGTATGAAGTGTATGTGTGTAGGTTGTCAAGACAGACACTTCCAATGATAACATTGCAGAGCAAATAACAAGTAAACAATACACATAAGTTGTACATTTGAAAATACATTGGATACTGTCAGATCACATTTTCTCAATAAAGGCAGTGGAGATGAACCATAGTACATATGATGGACAAACTGAAGAAGCTACAGGTCATCTCCACTAAGTGTTTTGAAGCTGGACGGTGGACGCTGAGCATAAACATAATATGCAAGCCATACTTTTCCCTAGTAACAAGGCACAACCATATAAAATATGCACAACACAGAAAGTAATAGATAACCACAAGTAAAAATAGTCTTTGATCTCAATTCTAATTTTATTGAAGTCCCTACCAATAGAAACACGAGCAAAACATAATTTGTATGCAAAGCTGCATGCATATGTGCGAAAAAAACAAATCCTATAAAAAGTTCATGAGAACTAAAGTTTGTGACCCTCCAATATCCTTATTTTCCACAAGCAACAAGACAGGACTTTTTGTTGCCCAGATTCTCGGCAAGAGGACAAATATACACAAAAACAAAGGGTACTCCAAGTATTAGAAAATTAAATAGCATGTTGTATTATCAAGGGAAATTAAATAACATGTTAGTACAATTGACAGCGGAGGTCATAGATACATTCGTAGAATTACGATGTCGGAAGTGAAATAAGTTTTGAAAAGGATGAAGATAGGAAAGGCATTAGGACCAGATGATATCTCAATAGAGGTTTGGAAGTGCATGGGGGAGATTGGCATTAACTGGCTAATGAAGTTGTTCAACAAGGTGTTGAGAACAAATAAAATGTCAGACGAATGGAGGAAAAGTATTGTGGTACCTATTTACAAGAACAAATAAGACATACAGAATTGTGCAAACAATCGAGGAATCAAGCTTATGAGCCATACTATGAAACTCTGAAAGAGAGTGATTGAGCAACAACTAAGGCATGAAACGAGTGTATCTGAAAATCAATTTGGTTTTATGCTAGGAAGGTCAACAACGAAGGCTATTTTCTTAACTAGGCAACTGATTGAGAAGTTTAGGGCGAAGGGAAAAGACTTCCACATGGTCTTTATTGATCTAGAGATAGCTTATGACAGAGTAACTCGAGATTTGGTTTGGAGGGTGTTGGAAAAAAATGAGTCTCAAGACACTACATCGACTTAGTGAGAGATATGTACGATGGAACGCTAACAAGTGTACAAACAACTAGTGGAGACGAGTGAGTTTTCAATGTCAATAGGTCTACATCAATGATCAACATTGAGCCTGTACCTCTTTGTCTTAGTTATGGTTGACTTAACTAGGCACCTATAAGATGAGGTACCGTGGTGCATGTTGTTTGTCAATGTTTTAAAAAACAGTCCGCCTGAAGCCTCGACACCTGCCCAGGTGGCCTGGACTAAAAATCCGCACGCTTAGACCCAAGCAGCCCTACACGGGCGGATGTACCTAGGAGAGCGCCTAGGGCCATAAGGATTTTTTCAAAAGGGGTGATTTTAACCCCCAAGGTTGTATAAAACGTTATGGGGTTTATTTTTAATCCCCAAAGTGAAAAAAAGAACCCTCAATCTCCATACTAAACTTATTTATGAGAATCTAAAGTAATTTTTGAGAATCGAGAGTATTCTTTGTGGATTGAAAAAGTTTTCTTTTCTCATTGAAATTATTTTTAGGGTGCTACTGGTGGATTCGAAGATTTTTGAGTTGATTGGTAGCTCTACTAAGATATGTGATATGTTTGTATATAAAAATGTATGTTGCAAACTTGCGATATTTTCAAATGGAATAAATTACAAAATCTGACACACCTATATGCATATATGTGCATTTGGATGAAAAATATATGAAAAAATGCTAAGAATTTGCACTACGGGGCGCCCGTATGAGCGCCAGACAGGCCGCTTGGCGTTTTTTGAAGCCTTGGTTGTTCGTAGATGACAGTTTTGATCGATGAGACCCAAAACAATTTCAACACAATGTTAAAACTTTAGAGGGATGCTCTAGAATCCAAAGGTTTTAAAAGTAGCCGAACTAAGACAAAGTATATGGAATGCAAGTTTAGTAATAATAGGAGTAGAGACGAGGAAGTAGTTAAGATTGACGGCTAGGAAGTACAAAAAGGCAGCATTCTCAATATCTTGAGTCAATAATCCAGGAAAATAGAGAGATTGAAGACGATGGCATACAAAATTAGAGCGAGGTGGGCGAAGTGGAGATGTGCAACTGGAATTTTATGTGATCGCCGCATACCAATGAAGCTAAAGGGCAAGTTCTATAGGACAGTTGTGAGATCAACTTTGCTCTATGAGGCAGAATGTTGGGTGGACAAAAAACAATATACCCATAGAATAAGTGTAGCGGAGATAAGGATGTTGATATGGATGAGTGGCACGTCAAGAAGGGATAGAATTCAAAATGAATCCATTCGAAAAAGTTTAAGTGTGACACCAATAGGCGATAAGATAAGAAATAGTAGACTTAGGTGGGATGGCCATGTGTGGCGCCGACCAATTACAGCACCTATTAGGAGGTGCGAGTTAGTTCAAGTAAAAGGACTGAAAATAGCAAGGGGTAAATCCAAAAAGGCGTAGTTGGAAGTAGTCCGAAAAGATATGGGGACTTATGGCTTCACTGAGGGTATGGCCTTTAATAGAGCAGAACGACAGGCCAAAATTCGTGTAGCCGACCTCAATTAATTAGAAAAAGGCTACGATGATGATGATTATCAACGGAATGCTGCATAAGATTGCAGTATGTTATAATGTTTTTTAAGTGTTTAACAATAGAGAAACCCCTCAAAGGAATAACCCACCAGCTGAAACTTGAAACTATTCCTGAACATGGGTAGGTATACAATAACTTCAGCTATTCCTGAACATGGGTAGGTATACAGCCAAATTCCATATAGCCCGAGGCTGATTTCTATTGCAAGGTAATATTAATGAAGAGGAAATCTTATCCAAAAAAGAAAGAACAATTTCCAACCAAATTTAGACATAATACAAACCGAGATTTTCGAACGCTAAAAAATCATAAGCCAACCACAAACGCATACAAGCAAATGAAAAGCCTCTATAAGCTTGGTATTGTTGGACATTGCAGCCAAAATTTTTGGACATCGACTTTCACAAAGAAAACAAACACCAGCTAAGAGAAATGAGATATTAACTCGATGTGATAACAAGTAGGAAGTCCAAAACCAATGAAATAACAGTGAAGATGAATGACTTTACAGCAAAAAAAACAACTCAACTATCCAATAAAATCTCTAAACACCAAATTTTGCAAAGAATTTCTCTAAGCTCAAAGGAAATCAAAAAACCAAAAAACAAATCCCTTTATAAATGGAAAAAACTGAATAAACAAGTGAGAATTCACTAAATCGATAGGCACCAAAAGAGTGTAGGAAAAAAAAGAAAAAACAAAAAAAAAAACTCACAAATTCGACGAAAGCCTGGTTACGGTTGGCCCCAACATTGCATTTGGTGTTGACAATCTTCCCAAATGGCTTGCAGAGCTCAATGAGCTCTTCTTCTGTGCATTCCCATGGAAGGTTGCGGAGATGCAAAACTTTTGAAGGAGTTTGAGTGTATCGAAACTGAGGTTGCCCTGACGAAGAAGACATCTTCTATACACCCACCAAGCTATAGAATGTCAAAACAACTCAAAATTAGGGCTTTCATTTAAGGACACTGAACCATACATATGCAACAGGAAGATTATAAAACCAAGGCAAACTTCTAAACTGTTCTTCAATAAAACTAAGGGGAAATCTATGGAAAACCTAGGGCAGCTATAGCCATAAGCAAGAAGGCAATGAACTGTCCATAATAAAACCAGTGCAAAATCTGTGACAAACCAGGACAAAAATCTAGGGAAAACTGCACCAACCTTAGGAAATCTTCCTTAATTGATTTGGGGAAAAAAAACTACGAGAATCGGCATCAAAATAGGAAATGTTCCTTACACGAACTGGGCAAAGAGCTAAGGCAAGCTTCCCAGTCTCGGTAATTGTTCCCTGAGTAAACTAGGGCACGCAGGGAAAATAGCTAGGGAAAGCTTCAGGAACATCTGGAACTGCTGCTAAGCAAAACCTAGGGGAAAACATACGGTAATAGATCTAAAATCTCTACTTAACAAACACTGGCAAAATCTAGGGCAAAAAAAGCACTGGAAAGAATACCAACCTCTGAAACAGCTCCTTAACGAACGTATGCAACTGTTGCTTAATAAAATTGGGGCAAAATCAACGGATAAGAGCAATTGAGGCAAGGTATACGAACCTCTGCCACTCCTCCCGATGAAGCTTCTGGACCAGAGACTTCGCCTCGCGTCCTCTATCATATATATACTTGGTAGAAATAAATTGCAGCACAAACTTATGGAAGGGACAGCCTTTCGCAGAGGAGCGCTTACAGTGTGCTCCCGCGGGTTCATATTGTACGCTTACACCCTTTGTGGAAAAGAGAAGCACACCGTGGCACACGGGTAAAAATCAAAGGGTGCGGTTTCTATATGGTTGCAATCTTAAACAATCCAATTAAAGCGTACCTCCAAAATCTATTAATTTTAATTTTGTTGTAAAAATTTATTAGGATTATCTTAAAATCTATTTTCATATCTAATTAGATATTTTAAACTTAAAAAATAGTTAAAATCAATGAGATCTATAAACTTATAAAAATCTTCAAAATGGGCGGTCTAGATAATGTGTTGCGAGATGCACCATTTCTAAGGCTCGAAAACTTTTTTTTTTATATATTCATACATCTCAATATCGGGATGATCAAATATATGGTTTTTCAACATTAAAACAGCCTTTCCGATACATTTTTGAGGTACATATGTAATTCTACATGATGCAACCTTATATGAACTTTTCTCAAAATTAAAAGGGAAATTGTTATATGCTGGCTTGACCGCATTTCTACATATGCCGTCTAAAAAGTGTAAAGCGAAACATCCATCTTAAAGATGGATGCAAGTAGGTGTTCTATCTTAAAAACAATGGAAACTGATGGACCAAATATTTTGTTACTTTTCTTACTAGAATTATTATTTTGAGTTTTTCAAATTTATTTTTTTTTCATATTCATGCTCTCCATTTTAGAAATTATATATCCTTAAAAACTATCTTAAAATCCATATTAAAAATAGATATATTAGGTGGCCCGCATTTTCGTGTATACAGGCCTGGCCACGTAGAAACCGGGTCCAAATTAAAAATACAAAAAGTTTATGGAAAATTGTTTCATGCATATGTTGTCCAATAAATGTAAAGCATCTATCTTAAAGATGGATGCAAGTAGGCGTTCCATCTAAAAACAATGGAAACTAACTATCCAAATATTTTCTTTTGAGAATTATTATTTCTAATTTTTAAAATTTATTTATTCTTCATATCTATGATATCCATGTTAGAGATTACATGTCCTTAAATATAAAATGTTAAGATCTATCTCAAAATTATATTTATTAAGAGGCCCACATTTCTACACATGCGGGCTTCGCCGCATAGAAACCAAGTTCCAAAGTTTATACGAGGGTAGGGCCCTAAGCAATCATTTTAAGGCGCACCTCAAAAATTCACTAGGAAATGTTGTTTTGATGGCAAAAAATCTTCAAATCAATGATCTCGGCCTCAATATGTATGGATATGAGAAAAAAAATGGATTTGAAATTTTGGAAATAATACATCTTGCAATGCATTTTTTATAAAGTAAATTTTCAAAATTTTAAAGTGTTCATGGATTTGCCCGATCTCTATTGTTTTTTAATCTTCAAAATTTTTAGTTAGAGATGAAAATGAATTTTCAAACCATCACAAAGATTTTCAATATTGGGACAATATCTTTTGATATTATTTGAAGGTGTGTCTTACTTTTATTGTTTAAGGCCTTAGCCTTATATAAACCACAACATTTCTTTTAATTTCAATTGTTTTCATTGAAACTTATGTGATTTTTTTAGTTGGAATTGTTGGATTTTGGTTTGGTGAAATGGGGGCAGGAAATGGTATGATTTGTAAATATAAATCTCAAACTCTTATTGTTTTCAAACACGTCGGAACGCTATCTCAATACGGTATTTGCCCCCCTTCGATGTAGTATTTGTTGTGCATAAAGATACTTCGTCATTAGGATACAGGAAAACAAATAGGTATTTTTAATGTTCCTAAGCTCTATGCAACCGAGCTTAGAACTCACACAATAGACCCCAGAGCTTGATAGTTTAGAGAGAAAAAGAGATAAAATCGTGTAGAGAGATAGAGAGAGTTAGCCCACTGGTTTGCTTGCTGGAATTGTAGAGAATGGAGGCACCAGAGTCTTGATAGTTTAGAGAGAAAAAGAGATAAAATCATGTAGAGAGATAGAGAGAGTTAGCCCACTGGTTTACTTGCTGGAATTACAGAGAATGGAGGCACCAGAGTCTTGATAGTTTAGAGAGAGAAAAAAATAAAGCTGAGTAGAGAAAGTGAGCCCACTTGAATGCTGATGTTACAAGCGTCCATCTTATCAATGGCTGGATGACCGTTGGATGTCCCACATTCTTTGACAGCTAGTTGATCAACACTCTTTGAGAGCTAGCTAACGGACACTCTTCGACGGTTAGACGACCATTGGATTCTTCTACGAGTCAGGCTCACAAAAAGATAATACACCACGAGCCCAAGCCGCACACGTACTCGAGCGAGGGGTGCCTCATATGCACCATCAAGCGCACACGCCCTCGTGTGTGCTCCATACATGTTCCTTCTCTCTCATTTGTGCTTATAGTATATTCCAAAGGAATACGTGTTTTTAAATACAACTCAACAAACTCTCTCCTCTTCAATGTGAGACTAAAACCCATATGTTTCTCTCTCTACAAAGCAATTTAAAAAATAACAAACTATATGTTGTTTTGAAATACATATAAGTATTTTTAAAACCAAAAATACTAACATAAGAGAAAAAAATGTAATTTTAAACGGTGGGTGCAAGAATTTGTTGGTGTAAATCTAAATAAGTAAAGTGATGCGCACCTTAAAAGTTGGTTGGAAGATATAATATTGATGTGGGATTGCATACAACGAGATCATTTACCATTGATATATGAGGTCACATTACTTATAAGGAAAAGTTTATATAAGTGGGAGGCTCTAAATAATCAAATTAGGGCACACCTCAAAAAATTCACTATAAGAAATTGTTTTGATGCCCAAACGTCTTCAGACCTCAAGATGCATGGACACGAGAAAAAAATGAATTTCAAATTTTAGAAATAGTGCATCTTGTAACGTAGTTTTTTACCGTTAATTTTCAAGATTTTCAAATTTTCATAGATTTGCTCGATCTACACTATTTTTGAAGCTTTGAATTTTATAATTAGTGATGATAATATATTTTAAGGCTATCAAAAAGATTTTCAATATTGAAACCACATTCTCGATACTATTTGAAGGTGTGCTTTACTTTGATTGTTTAGAGCCTTGGCTCGATACAAATTGCACCCTTACTTATAACCATCCAATGTTAAGTGTTGTAGAATTTTACTTTCAACTTTGAACTTGGTCAATGAAATAAATGGAGCGACCCAATTTTACGTCCAATGTCGAGATTAATTGTGCCTACTTTATGGTCTTATTATATACTTTCCCAATCGATGTTGGGAATTCTATAATGGCTTAAATTTTATTTATAGTTCTAAAATTTAAAAATATGAACACGTTATAGATTAAGTAAATATATGAGAACATTAAAAATAAAGAAAAAGAAGAAGATGCATTATTTTTAGGGTGTAGTTTGCATAGAGCGTAGGCTCTAAACAATCAAATTAGAGCTTACCTTCAAATAGTGTTGAAAAATGTGGTTTCAATACCAGAAATCTTTGCGAAAAACTTAAACTATATTTGTATCTTTATTTATAAAATTTAAAGGTTAAAAAATAGTGTCGATTAACAGATCTATGAAATCTTGAAAATTGATGGTAAAAAAATACATTACAAAATATACTATTCCCAAACTTGAAATTCAGTTTTTTTCTCATGTGCATGTATTTTGATGTCGAGATGATCAATTTGAGGATATCTGGGCATCAAAACAACCTCTTTTAGTGGAATTTTTGAGGTAGTCTCAAATTTGATTGTTTAGAGTGTCCGCTCTATATAAACTTTTTTCTTATTTTTATGGCTTAGAATATATTTTTATTCCATATCCATACATTTGAGGTCAAGATGGTCAATTAGAGAACTTTCCAGCAATAAAAAAAAAACCTTTTCTATAGGCTTTTGAGAACTTTTCAGCATTAAAAAAAACCCTTATCTATAGGCTTTTGATGCAGTGTTTTGTTTTTGTTTTTTTTTTTTTTTTTAAGTTACGTGACGTATCACACATTATATAACATTTTTTTCATTACTAATCAATTAGTTAGAAAAGTAAAATCAAAAGGCTATAAACTTATTTTCATTATTAATCAATTAGTTGAGAAGTAAAATTAAAAGACCAAATTAATTTTGAAGAAGACATTTTAGTTATGGGTGCGGTTTGTATAGAGTTGAGTTTTAAACAAACAAAGTAGAGCGTACATTCAAATAGTATCAAGAAATGTGCAAACTGGAAATCTGTGTGTTAGTTTTAAAATATAATTTTATATCTAATTATAAAATTTAAAGCTTTGAAAGTAATGTAGATCGAGGAATTTATGAAAACTTGAAAATCTTGAAAATTAACGGTAAAAAAATACATTACAAGATGCACTATTTCTAAAACTTGAAATCCATTTTTTTACCATGTCCATGAATTTTGATGTAGAGATGAACAATTTAAAGATATTTGAGCATCAAAACATCTTTAAGTGAACTGTTTGAGGTGCGTACTAATTTGATTGTTTAGAGCCTCAGCTCTATATAAACTTTTTTCTTTAAGTAATTTAAATTTTAAGATGTCATGATAAAAAATGCATTACGGAAGGCACTACTTCCAAAACTTGAAATCCATTTTTTTCTCATGTCTATGCATAAATTAGGACGCACCTCATAATTTTTACTAGGTTGTTTTGATGTGGAAATATCTTCAAGTTGATCGTATCGACATCAAGGCGCATGAACATAAAAAAATAAATAGATTTTAATTAAAAAAAATAAAATATCTCGTAATGCATTTTTGGACCTCAATTTTCAAAAGATTTTCGAGGTTTTTACCGATCCGCTCGATCTAGACTATTTTTGAAGCGTAGCTTTAAAATTTCACTATTGAAATCACGTTTCTCGATACTATTTTCTCGACACCTTTTGAAGGTGGCCTCGTCTCCATCGACCTTTTAAGTTACTTTTTAAGATGTACGGTAAGAAGACTTCTGTCCATTCTCTTCTTGAACGAAGGATTGCAGTGGGAGGGAGCGCTCAACGTAACCCTAATTTAAAATCCAACCTTAAAAGAGGTACGCAATTTTTTTTTTCCTTCAATCGCTGTGTGGCTTTTCCTTGTTCTTGATTGCTGCAAGCGCGTCTCGATCTTCCATTTAGATGTGCAATGTGTAGGCTCAAAACTTGGGTTTACACGTTTTCCAGTCTTTTTTTGGACTTAAATCTGATCTTCAGTGAGATGTTTGGAACTTATCTCTTAAGGCTTGGATTAATATATCTGATATTTTTCAGTTTTTTGTTAACTTTCTTTCGGGATGTGAAAAGCCTTTAGATTTGCAGGGTCGAGGCTTTCATTACATGATTATTTGATATTTTCTGCCTTCATTATCTGATCTTCTCTCTAGATATGTAAACCCAAAAGATTTATAGGCTCAATGCTTAGATCTACAGGCTTGTTTGATATTTGTATTTTCTCAGTTTTCATCTGCTCACTGGAAGCTTATTGTATCGAAGATGACTGCTTTGATGAAGGGAATTTTTCGCTACCATTGCAATTGAGGATGAGGAAATTGATATTACAGTTATTATGATATTTCTCTCTTTCTTCCTTCTATATTAAAAATCCGTCTTCCCCACCTTTCTCTTATCTATTAAAAAGTCTCTCTCTTTCTCTCTCTCTCAAAGGGCAATCTGTTATCCATTTTGCGTGTTCTCTTGAGCTGAGGCCTCTGGTACAGAAGCTTCATCTTGAGAAGAGCAGTTGCAGAAGTTCTAATACCTTGCTCTAATAGTTTGTTTGCCCTTGACTATGCCCTAATTTTATTGAGGAGCAATTGCAGGGGTTTGTATTTCGTTCCGTGGCTTTTTGCTCTAGATTGCACCATAGTCTTTGCATATGAACAATTTCAGAGATTCCCGGCTTTTTCCCTAGTTTTTGCGTTGGAGCAGTTCCAGAGGTTCCCAGAGCTTGTCCTAGCTATTTGCTGTCTATGTTAACCTTGTTTGATTGGGGAATGATTGATGACATTGTACTGCTTGCCCGGGTATCTGCCTTAGTTCGAGTGAGAAACGTTTGCTGATTTTGGTGCTGATTTCCCCATATTCTTGGCCTAGTTTAATCAATGAACATTTACTAAGGTCTGTGCAGTTTGCCCTAACTTTCCTGGTTTTGCCATAGATCCATGGATTAAATCAGTGATTTAAAAAACAAGTTGCTGACCTTGATCAGGCACCTACAAAATTGCCCCGGATCAGTGAATTGGCGGTCCAGATCGCCGTTTTATTGTGCGGACAAAAAGTGAACCGGCCAAAAACCTGTTCAGATCACCATTTTACTATAGAGAATAGTCGTTTTACTGTGCACAACTATCAGTTCCCTTCTAAACTTGTCCGGTTTCCTATATATATGCAAATTCGGAATGAGTGACTAATTCCTGAGTCGGGCTGGGCGATTTCGTGTCAACCCAACTTTTTTAAATAACTGGATTAAATTGATGAACTCTAGATTTTCAATGCTTGCCTAGTCAAGAGACGACCTTTCATTTGAAATGAGAAAAGCTGAAGTGGGCATCCATTTGGTGAAATGAGCGCAGCTTAAGTTTCATATATATCTCTTCTAACTCCCTATTAAGGAATGCTGTTTTGCCATACATTTGGTGGAGTTTGAAGTCGAAGTGGATCTCTTTTAACTCCCTATTAAGGAATGCTGTTTTGACATACATTTGGTGGAGTTCGAAGTCGAAGTTGGCAGCTATGGTTATGAGGATCCTAATCGATGGGAGTTTGATAACCTATGAGATGAAAAGGTTTCCTCATAGTCTATCTCCTCTTTTTGGGTGGATCCCTTGGCTACAAGTCTAGCCTTATACTTCTCAAGTTTTCCTTTCGCGTTCAGCTTTTCCTTACAGACCTTTCTTCACCCAATTGCTTTCCTATTTGGGTGTAAGGTTACAAGGTCTCGAACTTCATTTGAAACTATAGAGTTGAGTTCCCCAACCATTGCCTCTGTCCATTGGTCTTTTTCTAGATCACCACAAGTTCTAGGCAACAGGTTGGTTGGGTTCACATATTGAATAGTAAATGCCCAGCACTTTAGATTATTAGAGAAAAAATGGATGGGCAAGGTTTCGTGTTAGTATTTTAGTTTTAATTTGCAAATTGGATTGAGATGAAACTTTCAAGTGGAAGGCTAAAAAAGGACAAGGGTAGTCCCAAAAAAACATGGTTAGAAGTAGCAAGAAAAGATATGAGAACTTATGGCCTTATTGAGGGTATGGCCCTTAATAGAGCTGAATGATGGACCATGATTTGTGTAGCCGACCCCAATTAGTTGGGAAAAGGCTTTGACGATGATGATGATGGATTGAGATGAAACATTGAGGTGTGTGCACCTCACTAGGCATGCTTTAAAAATAAAAAATAATAATTTGCAAGAATATAAATCGACCAAAGTACCCCAAATTATTTCAAGGGTAATTTTATTCAAAAAGTTTGGGAAACTCTTTTGTAATTTTTTAGCCACAACTAAATGAGAGGAGTAGATGCCCAATTTTTTAGATAAAATGGATTTGGAGATAAAATAAATAAAAATACTAAATGCTACTATGGCCAACTGATTGGCCCTGCCTACAAAAGTGGGTTCCCATATGTATGTACGTATGAATGCATGTATGGTTAGATACACACATATGGGTTTCTTTGGGTCACACTAGAACTTAGAATTGACTCCCAAATTATAGACCATAAAATACCCTTAAGAATCTACTAAAAATTTTGAGTTAGGGTAGATTTGTAATCGTAAATTGTTTCTGAAATTTGAAAATGTTCAAAAAGTAAAAAGAGGATTTATTTTGTTTAAAATTTGAAGTTGATTCTCAGAGGGACTGCAACCTACCTTAACAAATCTAAATATTATATTAAAAATAACTGGTTTGCAAGTTTTTAAAAAGATCAATTTTTTATATTCAATTGCTTATAAAATTCAAACATGATTCAAAAAGTCAAAGGAATATTTTTAAATTTGAATTTTATTTTTGGAGTGATGTTGGTATGAGAGAATATCCTTATATATGAGCAATTTCTAGTCAATAAGTTATTTTTTAACTTATAAGGTTATTTTATGGTCAAACATATGAGAGTAAGATAGTTTAAGTTCACCATTATAGTTGTGTGCTGTGGGTATTTTAATGTTCAAACCAATGTAGTGGTGGGGTTAGAATATCCTACTCCCAAATGACTGACCTTTAGGTATCCCTATATGTTAAAAATGGTTTTGACTATAAATTGCTCAAGTATTTTGACAAGGGTATTTTTGGCATTTCAAAATATATCCATAAGTCATGAAATATCTTCACAAGGTTTGTAAAAAAAAAAGGCTTAAAATAAAAAATATTCCTTTGAAATTTGGAAGGAATTTAACATTACAATCATCAATCAAGCTTTCATTTAATTTTTTCAAACAATTTTTTGCTAATGTAACTTCCAGATGTGTGAGGGTAATTTGTGGGCCTTTGAGATTCGCATCAAATCGAAAATAAACCTCTTTTTTGACTTTTTCAATATTTAGTTTCAGAAGTAATTCAAAAGTTGGGAAGTTCACGTAAAAATTCTATATATTTAGGAGACTTCATATTTTATAGTTTATATGCTCAAGTTCCCTTTTTTCTCAGATTTTTACATTTCACAAAATGCCCCTAGGTTTGGAATTTTAAGTGTTGAACCGAATTTTTTGTTTTAGTACAAAATGGTTTTGGCACTTATAAGCACCAACTGATTTTTTTAAAGTAAAAACATGGATTTGCCACTTGAAGTACCAAAATGATGCAGCTGAAAAATTCACTGGCAACCAAAGATTGACAACTACAATTGCATTTTAGAGAGAGAAACAAAACTAGGAAGAAAATTAATAAGAAGAAAGAATGAACGCGGGGATCCGAGTTCTCCGCCACTCACCACAAGGACAAGAGAAGAAAAAAAACCCACAAAGTCTCTCTCTCTCTCTTTAATTTGTTGATATTTTTTTTCACCTCAACTTCATTCACCATCTAAAGAAACGATCGCCTTATAGTTCATGTTTTATTTAACTTGTAACTCCCTTTTGTTACAAGATTATCCTACCAAAAAAAGTGCGTCTTATCTTTCTTTAGTTGATGGCACACAAAACCAGCCTGTCCTTTTCGAAAAAACTCAATAGATAACCTCTTAAAAAAACTCAGGCACAATAAAGAAAACACCCTTACCAAAAGAAAGAAGGAATTATCCTTCTAAAAGAGAAGACATTAATGAAATTTAACAAATAGACTTACAAAAAGAATTTTTATTTTTTAACAAGGTAGTATTTATTTTCGCTTTTTTTATCGCAATTTGATTGTTCTAGATAATCCAATATGATAGTTTCGACGTCATCATCCTCCTTGGTTGGAGAGAACTCGTTCTCGAGTTAAGCTCTTTGTCACTAGAGGTATCTCCCACATAATTCGCTCTTCGTCACTCGAGGTATCTCCTGCATAATTCAGTGCTTGTCATTGAATGTATCAGAAGTCCTCATATGTCTTGGTAGCTTTAACTGGTAGGCATAAGGAATTATTTTCGATGATGGAGTCGTAATTATCGCTTTGGATTAGTTAGAGCGATCAGATCACAATCGGAAGAAAGTGAAATAAAGATGCACTTGTTTAATATTTTTTTTTTTTTAGAGTCCTTTTTTGTAGGCGTTTATTAAATTTTAGTAAGTATTTTTTTTTTTTTTTAGGTAATTCCTTCTTTCTTTTGGTAGGGGCCTTTTTTTTATTTTGCATGAGTTTTTTTAGGAGGTTATCGACTGGGTTTTTTAAGGAAAGGATAATTTGTTTTTGTGTGCTATAAACTAGGGAAAGATAGATATAAATGTTTTGGTAGGATTATCTTGTAGCAAAGAGAAGTTGTTACAAGAGAACAAAATGTGAAGTGTAAGGTTTTTTTTTTTTGGAACGGTGAATGAAGATGAGATAAAAAAAAAAAAAAAAAAATAACGTGTTAGAGAGAGCCTTTGTGGTTTTTTTTTCTTCTCTTGCTCTTGTGGTACTCGGCAGATGACTCGATTCTTCGCATTCATGCTCTTTTTCTCGCAATTTCTTCTCAGTTTAGCTTCTCTCTAAAATGCCTCTGTATTTACCAATTGTTGGCTGTAGGTGATCACAAACCCACCTTTTTTAAGTCAAAACATGGTTCGGCTTATTCAATGAAAGTTGGACAAGGTGATCTGGCGTATATAGTTTTTAATTTTTCTTTTTTTCACTGACTTAAATACTTACAAGGGTCCAAGTACAATAAAACTTACTTGAAACAAACAAATAAATAACCAAAAAGTGGTTCTCATTTGCTGTCACTAATTACAACTTCATTTATTCAATGAATAAATCCAACACAATGCTTATGAGAATAAGAAAACATAGAAATAAATTACTGCAAACCACAAAGCAAGATGCCGGAAGATTATCTCAACTGGACTTAGTACACTTCACATCGGCGCTTTTTTTAAAGTAAAGTGCATATATACTATACCCTGCAAGAGCATAGTATATGTGCAAACTTTCTCCTTCAATGAAAATGCAACCAATAATACCCCTTTTCAACCTAGCAACCAATATAAAACATTTTTTCTTTTCAAAACCTAGTCTATACGTGCCTAAAAAAAGGTGCCTTCTTCATATCCAAACAATCATCTTGTGTAACTTTTTTGCTTGTGGGAGCAAGTATTTATGTTGATCTAGAGGGGGCATGGTGTAATACTTAAAAATAGGGAGTCAATGCCGAACCCTTATTTTTATTTCAAATAAAAAAAGATCTATTCGGTGCCTGCAACTGCTAAACTCGTGTTTTTACTGAAAAAAATGGGTTCAACACTTCAAGTGCGAAACCCATTCTTTGTTATAAAAACGATTTGTGTTCTGATACTTCACGTGTCAAATCTGGGGTATTTTGGGAATAGTAAAGATTTACCAAAAAAGGGCACTTAGAGCATAAAAAAGTTATGGACTATTTTTAATTCCTATAGGATTTATAGATAAATATATATATTAAAATTTATAGACAAACTCTCTTGCTTAATTTTTTTTTTTTTTTTGTGTTTGATAACTACTCTCTTGCTCAAAATTTTCAAGTTTTCTGCAATGTTTTTTTCAAAGGTCAAGTAAAATCACATGTTCTCCTAATTGGAACTTTGAAGGGTTTTTTATGATAAGGACAATAATGGTAGATGATGAATGTAATGGGAAAAAAAAGAATCTGGTGGTAGAAGGCTGGCCCCCAAAAATGGCCTACTCTTCTACAACACAAGACCCATTAGAAGAAGCATCAATTCTCAGGACAATTGCAAGTTGCCTACTGCTGCATGACATAAAAGGTTGAGACATGTTGACACGGCCAATTCTACTAGGGCTAATTATCTGCTCCAAAGGGCTTCATTTGCAGAAAAACATAGTATGGCAATTGAAAATCAATTAAAAGAAATTTAGAATTTTTTTGATACATGTCCTTCTATTGAAGGAAAAGAACAAGCCCAAGAAATCTATGATGATCATTTGCAAACTATAATCCAAGTAATTTTTTTTTTTGGAGAAAAAATGATCCAAGTATTTATTACCAATTCCATGATGTCATGTACATGCTTGTGAAGTCTGTGACAACTATTCGAAATGAAGGATTGTCCGCAAATGGAGATGGTGCGGTTCATTCTAGTGAGAGTCGTCTAGGCTTGGGGATATTGGATTTGATCATCATCATCATCATCATCATCGTTCGAGCCTTATCCCAACTATCTAGGGTCGGCTACGTGAATCTTGTTTTGTCATTTCGCTCTATCGAGGGCCATACCTTCAGTCAAATCATAAGTCACCACGTCTCTTCTCATTACTTCTATCCATGTTCTTTTGGACCTTCCCCTTGCTCGTTAGAGCCTTCCATTTGAACCTAATCTTCCCTCTTAATCGGTGTTGTTCTAGGCTGATGTTGTACATGACAAACCACCTAACTCTATTTTTCCTCATCTTATTATCTTTTGGAGCTACCCCTAAGTTCCTTTGGATGTATTCATTCTGAATTCTATTGTTTCTTAGATTTGATACTTCAATTTTATATTTAAATGGACTCTCAACCATGGGAAGATATTGTTCTATGGAATAAAAACTACAACACATTCACAATATGAGATGGGTAGAAGAAGATGTTGTAGTAAGGGCCGCAGGGATGCTCCAAAGAAAAGCTAGTATTGTGGCGTAATTTGACATATGAATAGAAGAAGGCTTGGTCTAAGAAGGGTGAGGACCTTAAACTTTCCCTCACCCCATCCCAAGCTTAGGTGAAGGAGGTGGGTTGTGTAAGGTAAGCATCCAACGTGAACTTCATCAAAACGTTCCATGAATCCTAAAAGTAGAACGGTGGATCAGGATTCGTTTAGCCGACCCTGAATAGTTGGGAAAAGACTCTGATGATGATGAAGAGAAGAAGGCTATCAAAGAAAGAGGGCTTGTAAAAGTTCATAGCGAGGCCTCCTGGATGAACTGTTTTACATGATCTTACTATCTTGCAGGAAATTGTTAAATTTAGACGACTTTGAGCTATATTTTGAAAGCTACATTCAAGAGACTTGGAGATTTGGATTGCACAATTGTGTGATGCTTCTCATCTAGCATTAGTAGACAACATTGGAGAAATAGTCGTAGAAACTATTTCAACTAGAGGAATAACTCTGGGACTATTAGTTTTATCTCATGTTCTCAGATTTGCAAGAAAGGAGATTGAAAAGTTATCATTTTGGAGCATCCATTTATCTCACTTGTTGTGATTCAAAGGGTTGTGACATTAAAGGTGCTGAGACATATAATATCCCAATGTGTAGGTGAATTTGCAAAAGGTATTTTGAATCATACAAATTTTACCAAAGAAAAAAACAAAAATCAGGTGCCTATTTTGCATGCAGACAAGGACACTTCCTGCATAGTGACCTACGGGAACACCTAAAATGGTTTAAGTCTATTTTTCAAAAAGAAGAAATCCAAGAACAATGGGAATTAATTGAAACAATAGAATCAGAGATTGGTAATGGCAAAGGAGATGCCAATTTACATCTTTGAAGAATGAAATATCATCCACATGACTAATTTTACTTTATGTAAAGTGGTTCATTTACTTTAGACATGTGAAAATGGGAAATACCTAGTCTTTTTCTCTATGATGTGTAAAAATTTAGTCAAGTCGAATCTTTAGTTAATTTATAGTGTCTGTTTTACTTTAAGACCAACTTAACATGAGCCATGTCAAGTCAAGATCATGGTTTTGGTCCAATAATCCATGGTTTGTAAAGGAAGATTGTCGGTCCAAATCGTCTATAAATATATTGAGAAGATTATATGTCTGAATGAAGTTTGAGAAGTAATTTAGAAGGGAGAAAAAAGAAAAAGATTAAACAAATTCATAAGGCATCTAATGCCAGTGAAGCATTAGACTTACATATTATGTTGGGTTTTATCAGGCTTACTCCCTTCATGGTGTATTCCACCAACATCTTCAAACACTTCATATCTTTTATTACTGAATTTTTGTAGAATTTTTTGGGGGTATTTTAAGTAATTAATCAAGGGTAAAGTAGAATTTTTTGTAGAAACAAAGAACATTTATTAACTATTGTGGAGAATGACACCATCTATATGGGATATAATATGACTGCATGGGGTGTGACATTGCATATATGGAGCATTAACTTTTTTCTAATGAGTAGTAAAATATTGTTTAAAAAATCTATTATACCCCTTACTAATGACAACAATTGCCTTTTCTCAAAATAGTTGTTGTATTAAAAGGCTAGGGTAATGATTGTCTAAGAAGTTGAGTAGGTTAAGGGAATGCTTTATAGGAGGAATTTTTGAGGCTACTCTTGCTCATAGAGTTTTCTTTCAACTTACACTTATTATCATTGTATTGTAATATCAAAACGCTTTTAGTAAGGGCAATTTTTTGATATTAGTGAGGGGTATGATAGATAATTATTAGAAGAGGTCAATAATATTTTATTAGTTATTACAAAGCAATTAATGCTCTATATGGATGATGTCACTCACAGTTGGATGATGTCACATCATATGTGAGTGATGTCATTCCCCATAATAGTTAACAAATGCTCTTGTTTGTAATAAAAAATAATACTATATATTTGATTAATTACCTAAAATACTCTTAGATAAAAGTTACAATATTTTGAAGTAAGAGTATCAAGTGTCTAAATTGTTGAGTTGGCTTAAAGAATGCACCACATAGGGAGTAGTCTAATAAAACCCTTTTCTATATTGCTACTAGTTAGACGTCAACATGTATATTACAATGTGATCATATTTTAATATTACTAACAAGAGCAGCATAATAATTAGGCAAACATATTATAGTGACTAGTATACTCATTCATAACATATTCCACACACAGACACACACACAACTTCTAAATAAACATTAGCATGCTTTTGGACATCAATATTAAAAAATTTATATCAAACCAAATATGATCATGAAACCTATTGACTGCAGCCAAAAATTTGTAATGATGATGATGATGCTTGCGGACTTTGCCAAAAAAAAAAAGGATCTATGATTGTTGATTGTTGTTATGACTTGGAGAGTTGTAAAAGTTCAAATTTCATTAGTTGAAAGTTGTCAATATTTATGGATGTGACCGGCAATGGGAATGCCTTAAAATCTTTGAGAAATCTCGTTCGATGCTCCTCAAAAGTATAAAACCTCTGAGATTAACCTAAGCATTGTACAAGAGCTAGCCTTTGTATTTTCTACATATATGGATAAAAAGTTGTCAATTCATCATCACCACCACCTTCATCATCAGCCATATCTCAAATATTTGGGGTTAGCTATACAAATCTTTTTTTGCCATTTCGCTCTATCAAGGTTCATTCCCTCAGTCAGACTGTAAGTCAACATATCTTTTCTCATCAGTTCCATCTATGTCCTTTGAGGCCTTTCCCTTGCTCTTTTAGAGCCTTCAACTTGTAAGTTTTTTTTTTGAACCTATTAACTTTGTGTTAAAGAGAGGTATTGCAGTATACAAAAAATATTGACCTCAAGGGGCAGATCATGGCCAGCTCTGGGTTGGATCAAAAAATGCTATACTAACAAAAAGTACAACGCTGCTAGGATGTGGTTTGCGAAGCTCCCTCATTAGCCAACGTGTTGGCCTTGAGATTGGCCTCCCGTCAAATAGGTGTCCATGAGATCCGAATATGCCTGCAAATGTAAAAAATCTCGTCAAAGATTGCGGTAAGTCTCCAAGGCGGAGTGGCATCGCTTGAGGTCCAAGAGATGACATTTTTTTAGTCACCCTCAATAACTAGTTCAGTGCTCAATAGGGTTCAAAGGATTTGAGGCCCTCCAAGAGTGCTCGGGCTTTTGCAGTGGTAGAGTCCGCAAAGCCAATAGGAGAGGCAAAGGAGAGGAGTTTGACTCCTGTATAGTTCCTGAAAATACCCCCAATACCCTCTTGGCTCAGGTTGCCGAGGGAGCATCTGTCAAAATTGAACTTCGTTTTCCCAAGATCTTGGGGCCGCCAAACGGAAGAGCAGGGGACAGGTCTAGGGTTGTGAAACAACGTTGTGCGCCTCGGTGGAGGAGATGAGCTTGAAGTGGTTGCGGTTAGTGGGCCAGAAGATGACCATGGACCAAATTGTCTCCTTGAGAGTGAGCCAATGTGAGACTTGCCCCTGAAAAATTCTCTGATTGTGTTCTAACCAAATGGTCCAAAGCGTTGCAACCACGGAGGCTTTCCGTAGTAAAGGGCTGGCCTTGGGCCAGGGAAGAAACTGCGATCGATGGAAAAGCTGAGGAATGGACTCGGATGTGACCCAAGACCATTTGAGTTTGATCATCAATGGTCATGTAGTTGTGGATTTCGCTATATAACTACAAATTGCATACTTATAAATATAGTGCTGATTGAGATCTGGTTGCCTTACTTGACCACTGAATTCGCACGAGACATTTTTATATTAGTTTTTTGGTTATGAGAATTATGTGATTTCTCGATTGTTATAGTTTCTGTTTGATTCAGTCCTCTTATATTTATTGACTCCTATGTTCTTTCCATTTCATGCTTGAAGTTGTCAATGGTTAAGCTAGACCTGATAAGATAAGATTGAACCCGACCCACTGGGTTCATGGGGTGGGTCTAGATAGTGATCTGGGTTCGATCGTCCTGACCTGATGGGCTGCCTTAACTGCATGATCTTCCTCTTTTTGACCACTAGATATACTTTTTTTGAGAGAATAATTGATGACTACTGGATATGCTTTCACTTTCAATTTTGTTCTTGTCAATCCTTGGAGATTTGTTGTAGTACTCCCTCTCTCTCTCTCTCTGTCACTCTCACTCTCACTCTCTCTCTCTCTTCTCTCTCTCTCTCTCTTCTCTCTCCCTCTCTCTCTCTCTCTCTCTCCACAGCCAACCCCTCTCCATCAAGCTGGTTCCTGGCAATTGTCCTGTGCCCGTGCTTATGAAAAAGGTAATCTGTGCCTAGTTTTCTTCGTCAAAGATAATAATTTCTGCCTTTGTAAGGTTTTGAATTATAACAGTTTGCTGCATTTTGCTTGTGTTTTTGCTCTTGCCATGGAAGTGAGTTTATTACTTGCTTTCTATTTTTTGCAGGAGGTGCTTGAGAATCCAAGCTGCAACAATTAATGAGTGAGAATTTTGATGATATTGGCAAAATATTTCTCCTATTGCTTCTCTCCTTCCTCATAAATGAGGCTAATAATTGTTACTCTTGTCGTCATAGTGGATGTGTCCTTTTCACTTCTTTCAACTTTTCCAGATATTTTTCAAATATCCCTAGGAAAAAGGGATATTTTCATTACTTTCCTAGATTTCATATAGGGAAAAAGATTATACTGGGCTCGAGTACCGTAGAATATGATGAGACCTAAAACTCTTAAACGGTTATCAATTTTTTAATGTTCTTTTCAAAGGTTTCAGAACTAAAAATTTCCCAAAAAATCTGCTCCAAGATAGAATATGGGCCATTTTGATAGATTTGATATCAAAATCATTTGGCAGTTGATTAAATCTTGCCCTTATGGTCGTCAGAGCACCTATTAAACTTCATGGAAAGCGGGTTAGCTATCTAAATTTAAAATTGTTCAGAAGTATAAGGAAAAAGTTTATATATAGAGCCGAGGTTTTAAAAAATGAAATTAGAGCCCATCTCAAAAATTTCACTAGAAGATGTTGTTTAATGCTTAAATATCCTCAAATTTATCATCTCACATCAAGATCCATGAACATAGAAAAAAATGGATTTCAAGTTTTTTAAATAGTGCATCTTGTAATGCATTTTTGGACCGTCAGTTTCAAGATTTTTAAGTTTTTATAGTTATGCTTGATCTAAACTATTTTTGAAGCTTTAAATTTTATAATTGAAGATGAAAATATATTTTAAGGCTATCACAAAGATTTCCAGTAATGAAACTACAAGTAATGAAACTATAGACACTTTTTGAAGTTGAAGGTGTGTTCTACTTTGATTGTTTAGAGCTTCAGCTCTATATAAATCGCGCCCAAAGTATAAACGTAGTTTTCCCTTTTTGTGTTTTTAAAAACATATTGCAAAGTGCAAAATGAAGTAGGAAATGGAAAATATGCTCGTCTATTTGTGATTGTCCCGTGGGATTGAATTATACAAGTCATTTGTCGTGTTGGGGGCTTTATCTGACCCTATACGTCTCCAAACATCTTTGTTCATCTCTAAAATTAATGTAAGAGAGTGGTTTCAGTTTAATAAAACCTACACAATTATTCTCATTCCAAGTTTAAATTGCACCGTTTATTTTATGGATGATCAGATTTTGCATTTCTATAAAGTTATTGTTGACAAAGAGATCAATTTATTTTTTATATACGGAGGTCATTATCATTTTCACTCATTAAATGTTAAATTGGATGGTTTGGGGTGAGTTGTGAAGTTTGAGAAATTTTTTTTGGATCCATTTATTTAATGGTACTCGTACAACCACTCATTTTGAAATTTAAGAGACAAGAATAATCGTGACATGTACGAAAGATTAATGGTCTCATTATAAACAATGTCAATGATATATTATCATAAGGTGAATAAAATCTATTTTGAAAATGTCAAGAATTGCTCTACACGCGAGTTCATTAAGTATGAACTATTTGTTATGAGCAATGATTTCATGCAACAGTTGTATCATAGTATAATGCAACGACATTTTTAGATAATCATGTTTATGGTATTTATATGATCCAAAATTTTACATACACTCTTTTCATCTCAATGATCAATCTCAAAAAAGAAGTTCAATTTGAATTTTAGATATGATCAACATAAGTTCCTTCTAAAAATGATTTTAGACCATTCATGTGGTGAATTATAAGATCTTAGCATTTATAAACTCAAAATCATTGTTTTCTTTTTTAATATTGTTTATCTAATTATAATAAAGCTATACAAAAATATCAGAAAATAAAAAATCTTTTTAAGGTCTAGATCTAAGCATATTACCAAAATGAATGGCTTATGTTATCGAGCTTAAAAAGTACTTCTTAGGTTTTTGTTTTCAAATTTTTATTTTTTGTGATTGTTCATTATAATGAAAAGAGTGTATATTTCAAAATTTAGATGAAACAAATGGTCATAACATGGTTTTCGAAGGTTGTTGCATCATATTACTATATATCCGTTGCATGAAATCATTTGCCTATTTATTAAATATGTTTTATTTTTCTTTTAATGTTTAGCTTTAGATTTGGTGAGAATTGAGCTTTTGTTATGGCACTTGCCATTGATACCTCTAACTAGAACCTATTGTCTTAAAGAGTATTATTTTATTATAGGAAGTGTCGTCCCAAGTCTCCATTTTAGGTATTGCATTTGACACCTAAGAGCAATTGAATTTTGTTGCCCGTGTCCTTGTCTAGATGGCATAGATCATACAATAAGGCTGTTGGAGTTTTTAAGAATAGGACTTGGGCTTAAGTGGTTAGGGTTTTTTCACTTGGAACATTGCATCGTAAGTTCAATTTCTACTGTTGAACTGCCCAAAAGAAAAAAAACAAAAAGGTTGTGGGAACTTTTCATTTGCAATGATTTACAACTTAGAATAATATTGCAAGATAATCGAAAAGAAATCTATTTCAATGCAAGGAGACATGCTTAAATATTATCTCAAATTAATTATGTGATGTTAATGTACATCAAAGAAACTCAAACTATATGTACGAGAGTGATTGTGGAAATTCTAATTAGGATTTACAAGAAAGAAACCAACGAGAAAAGAAAACCCTCACTGTACCATTCAAGGGGTATTCAAGGAGATGCTCAAGAAAATTTACGTATTACACTTGACGATAAGATAATACTTAAAGAAATAAAAGAGTACGCTAAAGAATTACTAGATGATCATTTTCAACTAAGAGAAATTAAATTTTGAGTTTTCTAATTGTTAAATTTCATCATTTAAAAATTGGATAGGTTATGTTCAATCATGAGATATTGTCTTTTCAAGAGCATAAAAAGTGCAATCAGAAACCTTTTTTTTTTTTTTTTTTGAGATTACTTTATGGCTTGAAGAGGTTTCATCCTCAAAATTTGGGGTTCTAAAGTTAATCTTAGATTGGGTTTTATCTGAGGAAGTAAATAGACAGTATACTCTTGCAGAAGTACAAAATTTTTGGCTATGATAAAAGGGAAATATAATCCCTCAATTTACCTTGAGTAAGGAGTGAGAAAATATAGTGAGTAATCAATGTATATAGGAGTTATCAATGTACACAGAAAGATAGACTTATTATAGGTATCTTTGTAAGTAATACTTAGAGTCTACTTCCATGCATTGTAAATTTTCATCCTGACTAACATAACGAGTGAGGTAGCGGCCAACACCCCTGCTTGGGTAGCAAAAGAAACAAAGAAAAGAGAGACCAATTATGGAAGGGTACGGTTTGTATAGAGCCTAGGCTCTAAACAATCAAATTAGAGCCTACCTTCAAATTGTGTCAAAAAAAGTGGTTTCAATATTGGAAATCTTTGTGATAGCCTTAAAATATATTTTCATCTTTATTTATAAAGTTTAAAGCTTAAAAAATACTGTAGTTCAACATATCTATGAAAACTTGAAAATTGACAACCCAAAAATACATTACAAAATATACTATTTCTAAAAGTTGAAACGCATTTTTTTGTCATGTCCATGCATCGATGATCAATTTGAGGATATTTGGGCATCAAAACAACCTTTCTAGTGATAATTTTGAGGTAGGCTCTAATTTGATTGTTTAGAGCCTCAATTCTATATAAACTTTTCCCTTATGGAATCATGGATTTTATCATGAGGTTGTAAGAACAACTATTCAATCAAGGATTTTTATCACTGGGTTGAAAAAGAAGAATGGGCGATTGAAAATGAGAAGTTATTAATGAAAACACAAGTTGATTGTATTAAATATGTGCTTTAGATTATAATATATGTTGCTCACGTAAGGCATTCATGTGTAAATTTTGAAAATACTCCATTTTAGAGAGATTTTAACTAGAACTTCAGTTAGGCAAATGTTTTTCAAATGGTATAATGACTCGAAGCCTTGGCGGAAAATAAATTAACATGTTGCAATTGGTTTTTTTTTTTAACGAACTCATTTAAGTTTTCAGTAAGACTAACAAAAAAAAAATATTGAGAAACATGTAGTACTTTCGAAAAAGATATCCTCCTCAGGAAAAGTACACAATAAAACGATTTACCTTTAGTACAAAAAACTCTCAATCATTTTTAGTTGTTGGACGTATAATTGAATGGGCTATAAGTGTGCTATTGACTAGAATCAAAGTCCAAAAAAAAGATTTTAAACTTTGTGACACTCCCCAAACTCTTAGATTTCATATTCTAATAGCTAGGGAGTAAATGTGATAGCCTTGCACTGAAGTTAACTGGTTTAATGATACAATTCCATTCCTTATTTCATGCATCTTCTTGTCGTTGTGGCCATTTGAACACTTTTAACACATGCATTCTCTTTTGAAAACTTTAGGTGCCTGTAACTGCACAAGTAAAATGGGAGGCCACTGGTTTAATGGTGAGATACCTGGTTCGAGCAAGATGGAGATCTAAAGGTCGAACAACAGCCACTCAAATATTGTTTATCTACCTAATGTTCAAATAAACAAAAAAAATGATCTACCCATAAAATAAGGAAAGGGAGGCTAATCTAATGTATTGGGGATGAATAGCCATTGGATTTCAATCAAATGGCTAGATCGTTGCCAGCCATCTGATTAAGATTGTATAGACAAATGTATCAATATTCCCTGAATGCCTATGAATTACACGGGTATGACCTATAAAAAAAAAAAGCAGAATGCAACAAATCAAAAAGTATGTTGTAGCAACTTCAGTAACACATCTACATGTGTCATTTTATAGCACAAGTACGTTATTTTTGTATATCAAGATTTTGGCAACAATTTGAATTGGGTACCAATCCATGTAAAACATAGAATCTAAGTGCAATTTAGCACAATTTGAGAATCCATCGTAATTTGGTAGAGAGAGAGAGAGAGAGAGAGAGAGGGGTGAAGGCGCGGAGAGAGGATTAAGTTGCTATCATGGAAGATTTTAGGTCAACCTAAACCTTGTCCTGCATCATCTTAAAAGGCGAGTTCTTTTGTGATTCTCCATACACACGATTCTTGATTTGACATCAAGGCGACAATAATGTTATGTATTAATCATTGTTTGATAAGCACAATTGTCATTAACCTCTGACATTATTCCCAAGTCAATGACATCCATTAGTCAAACATCGAATGTTGTAGTTTCCAGTCACATAAATCATATGCAAGTCAAGATATTGAAAGGTTTCCCCATCTTAAATTCTCCAATACTTTGGCTGTTCTTAAAATCAATGCATTTTCATGCATAACTAGTTTGTATCATATAAACCAATTTGTTTAAATGATGCGTCACATGTATGTATACAAATCCTTTGTCTTTCTAAGCTGAGTTACATGTGCAAAGATCAGTTATATTTTTTTTGTAAACTCTCTTCCAAGGTAATATTATTTATATGCTACTCCATACACATGGGGGCTTATAAGAGTGAGATTGGACACAAAGGTTTTATTCAAATTCAAATTAGAGAACCCAGCATTACTAATTTCCTTACCAGTATCCCTAATCAGGTGGCATCCATCAGAGATAAGCTGTTGCAGAGGATCAAGAACACCTTGTACGTATCTAAGTGATGAGCCCTCTGAAATGAAGAATAAAATGCCCAATTCAATGAAAAGTGTGCAATTGCCAAAGAAAATAAAAGATGAAGTAGTGAACAAAAGAACATATCATAAGATTAAAAAGGAAAGAATAACAACAAAGAAAACAACTCAATGAATCAATGCACAAAAAACTCCTCCTTTTTGCTGGGGCATCAAAGAAAAGTCACAAAGCAAACCAGTGGTGTACCTTCTCATTTGAAATGTTGGATGTGATTGAAATGTTGAAAAGCAGATCGAGAAGGAAATTCCAAAACACATGGGTTGGTATAAAAAGCCAGATCATAGATTAGAGATAAGGGACCGGGGATGGGGGGGGGGGGGAGAGTGATGCTCATTATTGGTTTATGTTCAAAATATCTAATTAATAAAGAGTAAAGAAGTTGAGATCACAGTACCAGGAGCAGCAACGTGTTCAACAAATATGTAACAACCACCTCTTTTTAACACCCTTTTCACCTCTGTGCATTATAGAGAAAAATATTACACAATGAGAAAGGATTTGGATTTTGATAACAACAAAAGTAAAGGGCTCAATATAGCATTCAGCAACTGAAATTAGCAGATCTCCACTGTGCACGGGAAAAGAAAACTCGGAAAACCAATATGTAAATGAAAATGTCGATCAGTCGTTATGAAGGCCCTTCCTTTAGCATAAACACAAATAAAAACACTAGGATACATGCAAAGGCATGATATAACTGCATTAAAGGAACTTCCAAATTGAAAAGTTGACAACAATGGCAATGTATGAGCTTCAAGAGCCATCTCGGGCATCAAAATATCCATATTCACCTATAATATGCCCACTAATCAAATCTGTTCTACATAAGGAGATAACTACATATGAGAGAAGACGAAGAGGAAGTAGAGTATATTAAGATAGCATAAAGTGAAGTTGTGAAACTTCCTAATATTTATGGGATTTCTAGTTTCTTCCTGTTGTATTGGAATTAGTTAAAGTCATGAGGACAGTTGCACTATTATTCATGTAATCCACTATAGTCACATCGGGTCAAACAAGCAATGTAAGATTCAGAAGCCACAACAAGGAAATTAAGTGCATGAAATTTCTTAAATTCATATCTTGGTTAAGGGAAAAAATTAATGGTTGACATCATGATATGAGTAGGGCTATTGAGCTAGTCGGCCTATGTCTAGGTTTGGGTGCTAAAAATGGACCTAGTGAGTCAAGTAATTTTTATGGTATTTTGCTTATGGTTCATCACCATCCAAACTCCATCAGACAATTATTACTGTTTAATAGTATTTGAATTTTAATATATTTTTACAAATAGGATTAACCTCAATTTTTGAGGCTGTGTGCACCTCAGTGAGGTGCATCTAGAGAAAATATAATAAATAATTCAAACACTAAAAATGACTAAATTATCCCGATTAACACTTCAGGGGTATTATAGTTATTTTATTTTATAAAAAAGCTTATATAAGGTTGCAACCTTAAACTGTAGAATTAAGGAGCACCGAAAAAATATATCATAAAAAGTTGATTTGATGTTGGAGAACCCTCTAATCGAACATCTCGACATCAAGATGTATGAATACGAAAAGAAAAAAAGATTTCGAGTCCTAAAAATAGTGTATCTTGCAACATATTATCTGGACCGTCCATTTTCAAGATCTCCAAATGTTTATATATTTACGTGATTTAAATCATTTTTGGAGTTTAAGATTTTATAATTAGAGATGAAAATAAATTATCAAGCCATCTTAAGAATTTTTTATACCAAAATTATATTTATAACAATATTTAGAGGTGCTCCTCAATTTGATTGTTTAAGGTTGCAACCTTATACAAACCACACCCCTTATTTTATGATAATTATATTTTTTATAATTTGTTTTTGTGAGAAATGCTTAGTTGCACACACACCCCAAATATCAAATAAATCGGATTTGTAGAAAATATTAAAAATAAAATCAAACACTATTGAATAATCATGGTCCATTAGTGGACTTTGGATGGTGATGAGTCATGCATGAAGTACTATAAAAATTCACCCTAGGTCTTTATAAGTATTATCCTATATATAGAGAGAGCACGTCAGCTTTGCTACCATGGGAGCATAGTGTACATTTACTCCCTCAGTCAAAAGAACTACTTGGAAAGAATTTTTCAATCCAAAATTTTGGGAACCACCTAAGAATCACTAAATAATTATTTTTAAAATAAAAAAATTGAATTTTGCATTCTTTTTTGACATGGAGATCTCGTCTTTCAAATATTCGATGGTCTTTGTTCAATCTTAGGACCTGAATTTTTTCTAGTACTTGAAGAATTCAGTTCGGAACTTTTTCTTACTAAGGTTAGTCTATGGATTGAAGAGGTTACATCCCCAAAGTTGGGGATTCTAAAATTATTCCAAAATTGGGTTTCACACGAGGAAATAAATGGATAGTGTACTCCTACGGGAGTATAAAATATTTTGATTATATATATGGGGAATGATTTCAGGTCACCATGTCATTATAATACAATGAAACCATACTGCTAAAAAACTATGTTTATGGCATTTGTATGACCCTAAATGTTGCACACACATTCTCTTCATCCTAATAATCAATCCAAAAAAACTAAAATTTAATTTGCACCTTCTTACATAATGAATCTAGACAATCTAGTTGGTGAATTTCAAGATGTAAGCCTTCACGAATTCAAAATCAAAATTTCTCTATTTTGACATGGTTAATCAATTGAAAATAAGCTATAATATAAAATAAAAAAAATCTTTTTAAGGTATAGATCTAAGCATCTCACTAAAAGGGATGGCCTATATTAATTGGGCTAAAAAAACATTTTCAAGGACGTGTTGTCAAATTTTTCCTTTTTTATAATAGTTAATTACTATTAAATGTGTGAATCTTACAACACTAAACTTGGATAGCTTAGTCGGTACATGTCTTGGCATCTCACAAGAGGTCTGGGGTTCGAGCCCCATGAATGTATGTTACTTTTTTTAACCTTGAAAAATAGAGGCAAATGTATTGTTAAAGTTTGAAGTTTGAACTTGAAGATATTTATTGAGGGAGGTACAGTAGGGGACTTGAACCTCCGACATTGCACTCAAATAGAGGTCCGACATTGCTCTCAAATAGAGTGTGGGAGGTCTAGCCAACAGGGCTTCTCAAGTTCTTTTATTATAAAAAGGTTACAATATAAAATATACAGTTTATCAAACAAGTCGTTGATTCCGACCAGTAATAGGCTCGGTTCAAGGTAATTCTAAATTTGGATCGGCGAATTTTAAAACCTGGCCAGATTAAAAGAGAGAACCCAATGATTGGACAACTGTATGGGTTAGCTTTCCTTTTTGAAAAGACAGGGATTCGATGGGTTCCAAGTTCTACACACATATTTCACTCATCTAGGTGCTCCGAAAAAATGTCCTCAAAAAATCAAAAAACAACTCACAAAAGTATGGGTCCTAGTGTGTACGCCTTCCCGGTTGTCCAATTGCCTCCTGTCCTTCAGTCGAGACCATTCATCATATACCATTCTGCACCTTGGGCAGCTCATAGTAGATAGCGCATATTTATGCTAAAAAGGAATTCAAAAAATAATTAACTGAAATACCCAGAGATATTCAGCCGTACTTTAGTCAATTTAATTTTTGGAATTATTTTTGACACATTTTTAGGTGCACATAAGTAAGGCATGCACACCTAAAAATTTCAAGAAAGTTTATTTTGAAAAATTAAAATTCAAAAAATTATACACAACTATACCCATCCATTTGTTTCCCTTCCAATCTCTAGCGTTGGGCATGTACTATCACATACAGGAGTGAGCGTTCCAAATCATAATATAGGCTGACACTATAAAGTTCGCCTACCTCTCATTTTTGATGTAATGTGTATTGTCTAAGGATCATTTTTTGCGCACACATCCACAGTTTGTTTTGCTGCATGTTAGATGTACAGTTTAGATGTGCTCAAAGCCTTTCATTTTTTTTTTGGGGAAATTTTCTTTTAGTAAAAATAGCCAAAGAAATACACCTAACACCATTTATAGATGTTTCCAAAGGAAATCAATAGGTTGGCTTTGAAAACGCCGCCATGCCTCAAATAGTTTATCCAAAAGCAACTTGCTCATAGTCTGACTTAATTATTTATTGTGTGTGTGTGTTCATGCTGCAGTAGTCTAATAGTAACCCGAGAATTTCCAGCTTCAAATTTTTTACCATAAAGTACTTTTACGAATCACAAAATTACATTAGTAATAACTTGCTTGAAAAACTTGACTTAGGATATATTATAGTTTTAAATTACTGATGAAATTAAAAAAAGATTAAAAAATTCAAAGGAATCTTTTAAAAATTGAAGTTGGTTTTAGGAGGCAGCAAAAAATACTTAAAAATCCAAAAACAACATTAGCAATAACTAGTTTGAAAATTTTCAAAAAGGATGTATTTGTAATTTTAAATTGCTTCCAAAATTCAAACATGATTAAAAATTCAAAGGAGTATTTTTCAATTTGAACTTAATTTTTGGAGCGATTTTAAACTGACAAAACTAAAAATCATTTTAAACATATAAGGTTATTTTAGGGTAAAAATTTTAGAGTAGAAAATTCTCAGTTCTCCATTAGAATTGTGCAGCCTAGAATATCCCTATCAATGTTAAAAAATGTGCCCACCTTGCTGCCTAGGCAGTCCGACAAGTCAGACACAAGGCACTGCCTCACAAATTAGGCAAAAGGTGAGGTACCAAACCGGTTGGGGCTAGTTGCCCGACTAGGCACCAACTAGGCAGCTACATCCAGGCAGGCGTCTAGGCGCCGCCTTTTGGCCTCACACGACTTGGTGGAAAATCACCCTCAATGGAGGGCAAACAACGTAATTTTCCCCTTTAAAGCGGGGAGAAAAGGGTTTTCGGAGGCATTGTAAACCCCTAAACGGATTTTGGTTGAGTTAGAGAGAGAAACACCCCAAAAACAAAAATAGTTGTGATTTTTTCAAGTTAATGACCTAATGTTTGGTTATTTCTATTTATTTTTCTTGCTTGGTTTCTTATTCTTTTTTCTTTTTTTTTTAAGATAATGTTTGGATACTTGGATTTGTACCCCATAATCCGTAGTGGGTTTTTCTTTGTGCTTAGTGGCGTTTTACTAAGTTTTGGGAAACCCAATTTATTAAAATATCTGAAACTTAATCGAAATTGTTTATTTATATTTAATTTTCCTGTTTGGTTTCAGATTCTTACATTTTTTTTTAAGTTACTTTTATTTTAAATGAGGTTTCAATTTGTTTTCACTTTTCAGGTTTTGATTAGGTGAAGATGTCTTCTTCTAGTTCTAGCAAACAAAGTAATCCACGGTGGAAATACGGCATGTGCCCTAATCTCAATGATAAGAATTGTGTGGAGAGCAAATTTTGTAAAAAGAAATACAATGGCGACATTAATAGAATGAAGAAACATTTAGCCAGTATGAGAGGGGATGTGGCCTCATGTACCCAAGTCTCTGCAGATGTTAGGAGATGTTGGATTATCTAGAAAGGGTCAGAAACAAGAAGGAAGCGGCAAAGAAAAAACTTGTAGATATCACTATGTCAGTTGATATTTGGGGACGATGAATTAGCTCAAGAATGGGGCTCTATTAATACACCTTTGGATATTGGGCAGAGAAGACCTAAAGCAAGGGGACCTATGGATTCTTATTTTCCATCCCCTGCTCTGAGATTGCAATTCGTGAAAAGGGGCAGACAACTATAGAAAACAAGTACAAAAACGAATAAAAAGAAAATGTCGATCAATATGTTTCAAGATGGATCTATCAAGGGGGCATCTCATTCAATGCCACTAGTTTGAAGAGCTTCCAGATCATGATGGAAGAAGTGGGGCAATATGCACCAGGATATAAAGCGCCATCACAATATCAACTCAAAGAGCCCTTCCTTAAAAAAGAAGTGGAATTCACTAGTGAATATTTCAAGACTCATAGGGACGCAGGGGGTAGATATGGAGTCATTATAATGACTGACTTATGGACCGATAGAAGGTATAGGAGCATTATGAATTTGTTGGTAAATTGTAATGGAGACAATGTTTCTAAGGTCCATTGATGCGTCGGACAAGATACATGATGCATATTTCATTCTTGGTTTGGTAGAAAAATGCATCAAGGAAGTGGGAGAGAGCCATGTAGTTCAGGTGGTTACAAACATGGTTGCAGCCAACATGGCAGCTGATAGAATGTTGGCGGCAAACAAGCCACACATCTTTTGGACACCATATGCAGCTTATTGTATCGACCGCATGCTTAAGGCAATAAGTAAGAAAAAAGACGTGGCCAGTACTATAGATAAAGCAAGAGCCATCACAATATTCATATACAACCACACCTACGTGTTGGCCATGATGAGGAAGTTCACTAGGGAATTGGTGAGGCCTGGAGTTAAAAGATTTGCCACCTCCTTTTTGTGTTTGCATTCTATTATAATAGCAAAAGCGCAAGCTGAGGGAGATGTTTGTATCTCAAGAATGGGTTGAATGCAAGTGGTCCAATACAATTGGTGGTTGGTGGCTGATCTAGTTTTAGCACCAGCCTTTTGGAATGGGGTTTACTTGCATCCTCGCGGCCTTTGAACCTTTAGTTAAGGTTTTGCACCTTGTTCATAGTAAGAAAGAGCCAGCTATGGGTCATATATACCAGGCATTGCAGGTTGCGAAGGAGAAGATTAAGAAGAATTTTGATTATAATGAAAAAACATATTCTCCAATTTTGAAGATAGTTGAAGATAAATGGGTCTGCCAGTTAGAGAGGCCCTTTCACCTAGCAGGGTATTATTTTAACCCTGCTTATTTCTATGAAAACCCAAATATTGATACTCGGTGATGCTTTATGTTCGCAATCAACAAGTGTTTAATAAAACTCATCCCTAGTATAGAAGAACAAGATCAAGTGTCAAGAGACTTAGATAAGTACAGATAATCAATTGCGACACTTGGTACTGAATTAGCGGTAAGGCAAAGGAAGACACTCTTTCCCGGTAAGTTTCAATTTTGTCTTTTCATGGTGAATTTGTTATTTGAGTACTTTGTTGGTTTGTTCTAGCAGTCTATGTAGAACTTATAATACCTATTTATATAGATTTCTTCTCTATTTATTTTGAGGGTTTATGGTGTGCCAATCATGGTCAAAGCCCTAGGCACTTACAAAAGATGGCCATGCGCAATTTGAGCTTGACATGCACCTCATCTGGTTGCGAGCGCAACTTCAGTGCTTTGGTGGTGGTCACAGTGGTCCTAGTGGACAGCGAGACATTGTTGGTGATGATGAAACTCATTTACCAAACTGAGTTCGTTATCATCACATATTTACATGATCACATCTGATATAATGTTGGGACTTCGGAGTATGGTGTTGGGACTTTTTTTTTTGTGTTCATTGTTTCACTTGGCTATGATGAACTAATAATGTGGAATGATGATTTTTGGTAATGGGTATTACCAGTGGCACCTTTTTCTTTTTCCTTTTATTTGAGTTTTAGACTTCTACCAATTTAATGGCAATTTTATTTGATATTTGACAATTGATATTTGATAATATGTATGAAATATGGTGTATCCGCTACTTAGATAATGTGTTTCACTAGTATTTCTAAAAAACTACAGTTTCGGAGATAATTTAGAGGCAACCAAACCCCTCTTTATAGCTCCCCTAGGGACTAGACCCTTAAGTTTCCTAGAAGGCAGTCTAGTGAACTAGGTCATGAGTCATGAGTCAAACAACAAGCAATGAGTGAGTGATTATGACATTTTTTTATTTTTTATTTGATAATGTTAACTGCGACTGATTATGACATTGACAGTGGTTATGAATTATGAAGCATCATAAGGGTCAAAAAATTTTGACCAGTAAATATAATGTGGTAATCTTTCAGATATGATTCACTGGTTTGTCTTTTTTTCCTATTTTTTCTATGTAAATTGATTCATTAGTTTCTCGTGGTGCCCATGCAATGGCAAGGGCGAGGACCCAGTTATAGGGCCCATTGACCTTGTAGTTATGATAGAAAAATATCTTTCAAGCATTCTTTCAATAGAGTCTAAACAATAACAACAATACAACAAATGCAAATGTTGAAGACCAAGTGTTTTGGAGTAATCATTAAATACTACAAGTCTATTATTTTGTCAATCATCTTTTGCTGACAACTTGCAAAATGAATTGCTATTATTTTATTACTACATCCAGTCAAGTTGAATTGCATAAAGTGCTCGACACAATCATCAAAGCTTCACATACTATTGATGAGTCCAATCAGCAATGTTGAACAAGGCAGATGTGGTATATTTCAGAATTAAGGATGCAGCAAGAAGAATAATTTGCATTAGGCTTAATAAATACAACTATCGAACAAATTGATTCATGTAGTCGTTCACTCGTTTGTCACATTTTGATTTTATAAATCGACACCATTCTTCTACCATTTCACACCTACGCCCGAAGCTTCGGAGTGTGAAACAAAGAAATGAGATGCTATGAGAGGGGTTCACTATATTATACTTCTCAAAATAAACAGCACAAATTTTTCGAAAAGTGAAATGAGTTACATGCTATTGAAAACACACATGATGAATGTTATTTTCAATAAAATTAAACCCAATCTTCACTATGGAATTCTGTCCTTCGTGGATTTATAATTTGAACAGAGCTCAAATAACTTAGTGTAGTTTAGCACCTACATAAGAATTAGAAGCATTCCTATTATATATTAATCGTCGAGGAAAGTGACCAACATTTCACTGAACATGATGCATTCTGAAGAAATTTCGCCAGTTCAATTTCCTATCAACAACTTATGCTACCCAAAGTTGCACATCAATTCTTTCAAGGTATTCATCATAATATAACCATTTCATCTTCATACTAATTTTGGTCAGCCTCGAAAACCACTGGCTACAAATTTTTGTTAATGGACCATCTTTCTTTTATTTATTAATCGTCGAGGAAAGTAGCCAACATTTCACTGAACATGATGCATTCTGAAGAAATTTCACCAGTTCAATTTCCTATCAACAACTTGTGCTACCCAAAGTTTCACATCAACTCTTTCAAGGTATTCATCATAATATAACCATTTCATCTTCATACTAATTTTGGTCAGCCTCGAAAACCACCGGCTACAAATTTTTGTTAATGGGCCATCTTTCTTTTATACAAAGATTTAATCTTTACAGCTCACTTAAAATGTTAGACATAAACAAATAGAGGTCAACAGATTCTTGAGAAAAGGGGCTAAAATTTGAAGGTGTAAACTCTATATTTCTCAGAAAATTGGCACAATCATAACAATGCAAGGAAAACCTCTTTCTTGTTTTCATAAGGTAGATTTTCTTTACTATCCTCTGATGAAATAAAATCCATGCTTCAGTACATTAAATATCTTAGATGTAGGCTCCACGCGAATACCAATAGCAAAAGATACATTTGACAAAATTCCAGAGAATTCAGAATTCAACCTCGAGGCAACATGAGTCCTATACATATTCCAAAAATAGAGAAAGCCAGATATGAATCTAATACCTCTTAATGCCATTGCGACATCCTTGACAGAACATAATACAAGCGTTCCAACAACTATATCCATGCTCGCATCTGGTGCCGGCAAAGCCTCCCCTACCTTCAAATCAATTACGGATCAAATCTGTTTATCAAAAGAACTGCCGTATAGATGTATACAAAAATATTAAGCATAATGGTCTAGCATCTTGAAGTCCAACGAATACAAATCGCACGACAAACCACTAGAACAAGAATGGCAACAGTATCAAGGTGTTGTGCTTTTCTTTTTTATCCCCAAATGGTTAAGTAGGGATTCAAAACATGGATCATGGTCATGCAGCCCCTTACACCCTAAACACTATGCCCATGTGTTAAGCCACAATGGTGTCACAATTGATCAATGTACCGATCAACAGAAAAGGGGTTATTGCAAGGCATGACCAAACAAAAAACCATGTTCTTTTACTGATTTTGCAGAGATGAAACAAAAGAATAAGAACAAGACAATTGGTATCCAAAGAAAACGAAGAGAGAGATAGAATAAATGGGAAAAGACAACATCCTTTTCATAGAAATTTGCATTCAGAGGTAGCATGAGCAAATCATATGCCTAAGAGCCACAACATTGTAATAAGCTTCAAATCCATGAAGTCAGAAACCTATGCTAGAATGGTGACTATAATGTAATATCAAACTCTGAATAGCACCTAAAGATCAAACTTACCCCTTGCATGAAATCAAAATTTGTTGATGGTAAACCAGCATTTAGAGCGGCATTTCGTGCATATTTCTCCATGTGCATGTTTGGATCAACCCCAAGAACATGTATATTGGAGGAAGTAGCATAATATTTGAAGTTTGGACCAGTTCCAACCCCCAGTTCCAACACTTGGGTGCCATGGTCACCTTTCAAATAGCTGAACAGCTGTTCTTTATAGCCTGCAACCTTTCTTAAAAGCACCACAAACTAGAGCTCAATGAGAAGTGAAAAATTCCGAGATTGACAATAATTCTTATAGGCACGATGAATTAGAGCTCAACGGGAAGCAGAAAGCTTAGAGATTGACAATAGTTTAGGACATGAAAAGTATGAAGTTTTTGTGAGAATAATGAACAGGTGGCCCTAAAGGATAGAAGATTAAGACCCCAACGAGAAACCAGAGCCTAAATTGGAAATTAAGCAAGAACAACAACATTTCTAACAAATATAGAAGCAAACCCGTCAATCACAAAATAATATGGCAATAAAGATTGGATGATTAAAACCCCTTATGAGAGAATAAAACCTGCATTTAAAATCAACAGTTGCTTCATAAGGAAAAACAATGATTATTTTATGGAATGAATAAGCAAACTGGTTAATTGTGCAATAATATGGCAATAAAAGTTAGATGATTATGACCCATATGAGAAATCAGAGTCCTCATTTGAAATCAAAGGTTGCTTCATAAGGAAAATGACAATTATCATGAGGAACACATAAACACCAGATAATTGCACAATAATATAATTAAAGATACACCCAAATAAGTTTAGAAAAAAAATAAACCAACAAATGAAAGGTATAGATTGATAAAAATTTTGAACCATAATATAATAAAATATGCGTACAAGAGTGAGAAAAAATACAACCAACAATAAATGAATGGTATAAATTGAAAAGGTACAAAAAAAAATTCACAATAATATAATGCAAGATACAAGTAAGAGTTAAAAAAAAATCTCATCAATTAATGAAAGGTGTAAAGTGATAAAACCTAAAAGAAGTAGAAGTGGTATTTGGCTATGAGGCCACAAACCTCCGGCTCATAAGATTTCAGGACTTGATCCATGGCGATCGCATAGAACTCCTCATACCAATCTGACTTTGGAGGATGAATCTTGTTTAATATGACCTACACTTAAAGCCTTCTGGTTTTCAGGAATCGAGTTTTCATAGATCACCACAGAACAATTCTATACTTTATATCATGAAGCAAGAAGATGGGACCAGTAGAAATGACCTAAATTGTGAAAATCAAGAGGAAAATCTGTATACCCACAAACAAATTTTCAAGTATCAAGCATCAAACTACCCAAAATATAAGCCATCAATCATTTATGTACATGAATATACAAAGGCCTCTCTACAAAATTCCATGTGACACTCTCTTTCTCTACCTTAGAAGTCGACTCGGAACTGATCGATGATGACTGTGCATTCTCAGGAAAGTTAAGCAGCAATCCAGACCCAAGAGCACCAAGAAAATCCCGTCTCCTGCAATTGCAGAGCTTACAGGCTTCATGTGAATTTCTAGAGAGAGAGAGCACCAATTTTCGAGGATTTCTCACTCTACTTGTTTTGGAGGGAACCAGCCTTCTCCCTCCATTTTCGAAATCAAATAGTTTGGAGGAGGAAAAATCGCCTGCAACTTGAAGGAGAAGCCCCTTTGATTTTCCCCCCATGTTTTCAAATTACTGGATTTCCTCTCTATCCAGAGAAGTAAAGGGAGTGACTTTAAAAGCTCTCAAAGTTGAGGCACCAAAAGGAACATACTTGAGCTTTTGAGGCAACAAAAAGAGCTTTTGCTTTGCAGATAAGTCCAGTTTATATAATCAGGTAAGAAAAAATGAATTTTAATTTTATCTATTTTCTTATACATTAGATTAAGCCCAAAATTAGTATCAAACCCTGCATATGCTTTAAACCTTGGTACATCTATAAAAAGTATTTAAAATAAAAAAACTGGTCTGATTACCCCTACCAGTATGAGGGTGGTTTGATAATTTTATTTATTTTAAAAATAATTTAATATTTATATGATGGTGAAAAAGGTCAAATTTTAACTTATTCTAATGTATAAAAAATATATAAAACTAAAATAAGATTTATATTCTCGAATGATGATAGTTGATTGTATATGAAATATATAGGACAAATTTTAAATGTCAAAAATAAAAGGGTGTGGTTCACATAAGGTTGTAATTTTAAACGATCAAAGTAAGGTTAAACGATCAAAGTAAGGTGCACCATCAAATTTTATTAGAAGATATAATTTTGGTGTCGAAAGCTTTTAGGATGGCTTGAGAATCCATTTTCATCTTTAATTATAAAATTTTGGATCCCAAAAATGTTTCAAATTAAGTAGATATATAAACAAATAAAATCTTGAAAATGGACAGTCCAGGTAATATGTTGAAGGACACAATATTTGAGACTCATAAATTTTTTTTATATATTTCAATGTCGAGATAATCAATTATAGGGTTTTTCAACTTCAAAATAACCTTCTACAATGGATTTCTTAGCCACATTTTAGGGTTACAACCTTATATAAACATTTTTTAAATTAAAATAAGAGTTATACACAAATTTCCCAAAATTTAGATATTTTTTATGAAAAATAACAAATACGAAGTACTATACCTGTAATAAACTTAACAACTTAAGTATGCTCCCTCGTGGGAGCATAGTGTACATCTACTCCCTTGGAATACCTATTTGGGAAAAAAATTTATAAAAATAATTGAGAACTATTTAAGATTCACTATTGATTATTCTCAAAATAAAATATCTCAAAGTTTAGTTTTCACTCAGATTCAATTCAATCCTGAATTATTATCTATTTAAGTGCATAAAAGGTACAATTAAAAATTTATTTATTGAAAGGGTTAAACCCCCTCAATTTAAGGCCCAATGGGGTTTTACTTGGAGGAGTAAATGATCACCATACTCACGCACGTATGGCTTAACTGCAATATATGTTTAATTTTGGAGGAAGGACAAGGACGGGAGGGACCATGTCTTGGAAACGCTCTTAAATTTCTTACACAATGGTGGATAACTCGTGTTATCTCAGTATAACACCCTACCCTATAGCATGGCCCTCAGGGCGAGCCATTTGTTTCATTTATGTTTATAAAGCGATCATTTATATTTTGTACATAAAGATTACAAATGTAAGGTAAGTTTGAACATGTGTATGATTTACATTTATGTTTATAAAGCAATTATTTATCTTTTGTATATAAAGGTTACAAATGTAATGTAAGTTTGAACATGTGTATGACTTACTGAAACTAGTAAGAAAATATTTTTTTGTGAGTTTTTTAAGTGTGTATTACTTTTATCATACAAAGCGGACATCACATATTATGTAGAAACTTCCATTACTCAGTGGATACATAAACCAAAAAAGAAAATATTTTCCATGAGCTTTTGATGTGTGTTACGTCGTTACGGATTGTCTATAAAGATACCATTTATCTTTTATATAAGAAGGTCACAATTATTTTCAATCATTAGATGTCAAATTGAATGGCTTGAGATGAGTATCAAAGTTCGATAATATTTTTTGGACCTGTGTCTAATCAATTAAACTTTTATAAACGATCATTTTGAAATATAAAGAACAAAAATGATTGTGACCTTCCTGTACAAAAGATAAATGTTCTATCCATGCACTGGCCAATTTTTGTTTTAGTCGGTTTTGGTTATCCGGCCAAATAATATAAAAAAATTCAAAAAACATTATATAAAATCCTTAAAAATAAGGGATTTATTTTTATAATATCCCATCTCTTAAAAAAATAAAAAATACAAATCGATTTTTTAAAAATCTACTATTTTTACTAATTTTCAAGTTTATTTGGATGTCACTTATTTAATCATATTTTAAATATACTTTTTAGTCCTCTCGGCCCACTTCTTGCCTCGAAATAACTTCTATATTGTTGAAAGCTTTCCCTCTTCAGGCGCCATTCCTCTTCTCTCTCTCCTACCGTCTAGCGCACTCCACGTTTTCCGAAACCTCTTTCTATTGTTTTCTCTCTCCTCACCATTCTCTCTCCACTATTTGTTTGAAATCCTCTGTTCTCCCCCTCCCTATCTTCACTTGCTGGGAAAATGACGGACCTCGACTGTTCTATGCCGTGGTTCTGGATTTTTCTAGGTTTTCCTCGCAATGGAGAAATCCAAATCCCAGACCCAGCTCTTAACGGTATTTATCAGACTATCATTTAACTTTTTATCATTTTATTATGGTTTCTTTTTGGACCTTTTCCCCTTTTTTATCTTTGTTTTCTAATGATTCATGCTATTATGGTAATCTGAAAATTATTGAGTCGAAACGCAATTTAACTTTGCTTTCCCTTGGATTTTTTTATTTATTTTTACTCTATTAATTTTTTCTTACCGTTCTTCTTTTCCATCCTTTTTCTTTAATGAGATATGCTCTCTTTTCATGTTTGATTTAATGGGCATAAATTATTTCTCTTAGTTCTTTGAAACTTTTTGGTTTCCTCTATTTTTGAAGATTTGATTCTTAAGGCTCATCATTATTATTCCGAGAGCACATGCGATGACTTCAAAGAGAAAGAAAAGCTATTCTTGAAGGAGATGGAAGATGTTACTGGCAAATGCAAAGGGGTAAATTCCTTATATATATATATATATATATAATCAAGTTAAGCTTGCCTTGTATTGTTCTACAACTGTGCTTACTTAGGTTACTTCAAATTTAGTTGGGGGATTTAAATTTTAATGGGTTCCTTAGTAGTTATGAGTGAGCCGATTGATAGATACATGCATAATTATTTATGATGATCATAAATGACATGTTCGATGCGTGCTCATCATTCTAATAAAGGACCCATTGCTTTGTGCCTTTCTTTTCATGATTAGTAATGCTTTATGCAAGATTTAGCACACTAGTTGTTTCTTTAGGAAACTAATGTGAGAAAAGGAATTAGGAAGCTTTGCTATAGGTTTAGTTTATAGATTCATAGGGGTGTAGGAAACTCTGAATTCATATACAGGGAATTTTGGGGATCTTGGCGCATTAGTTACCCAGTAATTGTGGGCTTTTTTTATTCTTTGTAGTACGTATATCAGACTTCTACTACGGTCTATGCCAAATGAAATCCATAAAGGCATTGTCTTTACAGTTATCGACTTAATCAGTTAATCATATGATCCTTACAACAATAATTGACTTATGATGTTGTACTTATCTGTCACGTTTATATTAGGTAAATCAATGTTCTAAAATACGGCTTGGGCAACTTACTCAGTATCCGCCGTGAGCTGAGGTACTTGGGTGAGTCGACTTTGATTCGCCATATCACCGTCGATACATTAAAAAAACCTAAAAAATATGGAAAAATAAACCAAAATTGAAAATGTCCAAAAAATAAAGTTAAAACATATAATGAACAAAGAAAAGTGCATACCAGTGGACTAACAATTAAGTAATGTTATTGGCTGGACTAACAATTAAGTAATGTTATTGGCTTCAAAAAATCAGAAAATCTGAAAAAGAAAAGAGAAATTCATAAAATGGAAAAGTCTAAAAAAATCATAAAAAAATGAGAGTACATAGAAATGAACTATAAATGAGTTCTATTTGATTTAGTAAAAAATAAATCTATTTTATGATTTAAATTGAAAAAGGAAACATACTCAAACTTTTAATGCGAATCAATGGCCCATTGCCTCAAATCCTCATCAAAGCTTCATTATAACCCGAATCAAAACCCCAAAACCAGTTTTGGGTTTTGAGATCATATCTAGAATATTTATGCTTTTGGAAAATTCTAATGAATAGTATATATCCGAATTGCAAATCTCAAGGTACTTTTTTTTCCCCCCCCTTAAATAAAAGCCTATGGTAGGATCAAGAACACAAAAATAGGCTTAGGGATTTAATTTCATCAAATATTAGCTACCGACGCAAAGAAATTACAATTTTTAAACACCGGTAAAGAAAATGGCCGATGTTTTAATCTAAAAAATTCTCAAGTCCAACTTTGTTTTTCTAAATCATTATCATCATCCAAGACTTATCCTAATTATTTGGGGTCGGCTATATAAATATTGTTCCTCTATTCTTCTCTATCAAAGACCATACCCTTAGGAAGACCAAATGTCATAGGTTCAGGATTCATGATAAGATGTGAATATTTTTTTATTTTTTTTATTTTAAATATAATGTTTTTAACAGCTAGAAGCTAGATCATGCTAAAATCAATGTTCAGAAAGACAGAGATGGCTGCTTTTTGTGTGGGGGGGATGGGGGCGCTTTATGTTTTTTGTGTGTGAGGCCTCACATGAAATACTCAAATATCATAGTCTTTTTTCCTCATCTTATATGTAGAATAAGAGAGATAGAGCTTATGGATCCGTGTTTGTGAGACGTATTGAACACTTGGAGAATGTTCATTTTGAGAGAGAAAGAAGAGAGGGGGGGACCTCGCATCGAACACTTGGAGTTCATCTTCTTCTTACATGTAAAGAGAGAGCATATGGGTTCATGTGTATCTTTGTATGTATATGTGTGGATGTTTGTGTGATCTTCTTACATGTAAAGAGAGAGCATATGGGTCCATGTGTATCTTTGTATGTATATGTGTGAATGTTTGTGTGTGAGAGAGAGAGAGACCTCACATTGAGCACTTGGAGGCCATCTTCTTCTTCTTCCTATATGTAAAGAGGAAGCACATGGTGCCAAGAGAGAGAGCCCGTGGGGGGGGGGGGGGGGGGGGGGGGGGGGTGCCCACCTAGGCCCATGTTAGGCATTTTTTTGTCCTGTTTGCCTAGGCGGCTGGGTTGCCGAATTTTGGAACATTGGCTAAAAATCTAATTAAGCATGAAAGTTTGGCTCAAATGGGCAATACCAAGGCCCTAAATCAAAGAAATAAAGAAAAAAAAGGGGTTAGCAAAGTGAACCTACTGTAGGGTAGCAAATTGGACGAGTCGTGCCCTAGTTGCTACAGTACTCACCTGAGTATTGTCAATGTTTTCAACATGTTGCATTATGTACCCTATTCCAGACTCGGCAGGAGTGATCTACCAACACCTGCTGAGTCTAGACCGAAATCTGGTCTTGAGCAGGTATGTGTTGGTCGTTTCCATTTTGAGCCTTGGTATTGAAACAACATTCTGGTTAGAAGACATTGGCTGATATTGTCACTTATGTATCATACTGCTTTGGTTTTTGTGTATTAGCAGAAGGATCCTGTTCTTCAAGACCCTTGTCCATCTAGCTCATCCCCATGGAAGAGAACTGGTTTAGTTGATGAGAGTCATTTACAAGAAGGTAATTTTTTTTTGGGGAAGTATACCATTGTCCAAATGGACTAAGTTATATTCATTGTCCATTACATCATGACCACCTATTGAAATGATGGGTGATGATGGACAGTGTCGGACTTGGCATTGTGGTCAAGTTTCTTTCTATTGATTCCTATGCTTTCACCATCACCGTTCATCACTGCAATGAACAGTAACAGTATAGCACAATGTAGTCTCATATCCATTCCGATTATAGCACAGCTTTAGTTGGTTATTTGGCAAAAATATTGAGGCACTGAAACATGTTTTTGTTGCATCAGCATGTGAGGGTTTGGATGAAATGCCTCAAGTAGATCCTGAAGATGTTGAGGCATTGAAACATGTTCTTGTTGCATCAGCTTGTGAGGGTTTGGATGAAATGGCTCAAGTAGATCATCAAGATGATCCTATAAATCTTAGGCAGCAGGTCTCTGGTCTATGTTTGATGGAAGGCATACATGACACTTGCATAGTCATGTCAAGCAGCTCTGATGATAACTCTGAACCGGAAATCCTCAAGCCCAATGAACACATGGAGCCCGCCATTGTTAATGGAGGTTTTGAATCTGCAACCCTTAAGCCCAATGATC